>NW_017672013.1:30371-58993 GCF_001879085.1 Nicotiana attenuata
TCCCCCCGTTTCTAGAGGCAGAGGCAGAGGCCGGTAGAGGGCACCGACCCGAGGTAGGGGACGAGGGCGTCTCAGAGCTGTTCCAGTAGCACCACCAGCGGATCCTACGGGAGATACTATCATTGACGAGCAGGGCGAGCTGCCCGCAATTGAGCCTACCCCGGCAGACTTCATGACAGCATCGGGTTTCCAAGAGGTCATGGGTCGTATGCTGCGGTTCATGGACACCATGACTCAGGCTGGCTTATTTCTAGCAGATCCAGCTACATCACAAATAGGAGGGGGATCACAGACCCCTACTGCTCAGGCTTCTGGTCATGCAGCTGCAGTGTATCAGACTCCGGGTGCACTACCCACGGATGGGGCTCAGCCAGTTGCTACAGTGGTGCCCGAGCCCAGACCAGCTGCGGATGGTGACCCGCAAAAGTTGATAGATAGATGGACTAGACTTCACCCTCCTGTCTTCGAGGGTGAGCGCCATGAGGATGCCCAGGACTTCATTGATAGGTGTAAGGACAGACTGCACAACATGATGATATTGAAGTCGCATGGGGTCGACTTCACTACTTTCCAGCTGGAGGGCAGGGCCCATAGGTGGTGGCAGTCGTATATTCTTGGCAGACCAGCAGGTCCTCTTCCTATCACTTGGGGTCAGTTCATATAGTTATTCCTCGACAGGTATATCGCCCTCTGAGAGGGAAGAGCTACGGTACCAGTTTGAGCAGCTGGAGTAGGGTCAGATGTCCGTGACCGACTATAAGGCGATGTTTTCTAAGTTATCCCGCCATGCACTGATGATATTTCCTACTGACGCAGAGAGGATACGAAGGTTTGTTGTAGGGTTGCATTCTGGCATTAGGACCAACATGGCCCGAGAGGTAGAGATAGGGACTCTTTATCAGCTAGTGGTGGAGATTGCTCGGAGGATTAAGGGCTACCATCTGAGAGGTAGAGAGCAAGCGCAGCAGGACAAGAGGGCCCGATTATCCGGAGAGTTTAGAGGTGTTCCGGCTAGGGGCAGAGATCAGTTTGGGAGGGGCGAGCCTAATAGGCCCCCATATTCAGCACCACCACCTCCTCGAGGTGCTCCAGTGCGCCCCTATTTTAGAGCCATCCCAGAGAGTTCCTATCATCCGCCAGCTATTCAGGGTTCATCCAGTGGACATTCAGGTCCCTAGGGTTCTTCTGGTTCCTATTACAGTGCTACGCCAAAGAGTTCATATCGTCCTCCAGCCATTCCGAGTTCCTCTGGTGGGTATTCAGGCCATTAGGGCCAGGCTTCCAGACAGCAGGCTATGGTGCCGAGAGGTTGCTACAAATGTGGAGATCCAGGTCACATGAAGAGGACCTGCCCCAGGCTTCGTGGCAAGGCAGTACAGCTGGGTCAGCAGCCTATAATTTTAGCATCGGTTTCCCAGCCGCCTAGAGTCGGGGGATAGAATGGTAGAGGTCGTCCTAGAGGTGGAGACCAGACAGGGAGAGGCCAGCCAGCTACTGCTCAGTCAGGTGGAGGCTAGCCAGCCGGCGCTCCAGCCAGATTCTATGCTCTTCCGGCCAGACCAGATGTATTGGCCTCAGATGCTGTTATCACAGGTATTATTTCCGTCTACGGTAGAGATTCTTCGATATTATTTGATCCAGGGTCCACCTATTCATATGTATCATCTCTGTTTGCTCGTTTTCTGGTTATTGCTCCTGAGCCTTTAGGCACTCCTGTGTGCGATTCTGTGGTTGTGAATTGGATCTACCGGTCCTGTGTGGTCACATTCTGTGGTTTCGAGACTAGAGCAGATCTCCTGTTGATTGATATGATCAACTTTGAGGTCATCCTGGGCATGGATTGGTTATACCCATACCACGCCGTCCTTGATTGCCATGCCAATACTGTTACATTAGTGATGCCAGGGTTGGAGTGGAAGGGTTCTACAGTTGATACATCTAGTCAGGTTATCTCTTTCCTGAAGGCTCGACAGATGGTCGAGAAAGGGTGTTTGGCTTATCTGGCTTAAGTTCGGGGCACCACCGTAGAGTCTCTAACGATTAATTTAGTTCCAGTAGTTTGGGAGTTCGCCGATGTGTTTCCTTATGATCTTTTTGGCATGCCACCGGATCGTGATATTGATTTCTGTATTGATTTGGCTCCAGGTACCCGCCTATATCTATTCCACCGTACCATATGGCTCCGAAAGAGTTGAAGGTGTTGAAGGAGCAGCTTGAGGAGTTTTTGGCAAAGGGGTTTATTAGACTTAGTGTGTCACCTTGGGGTGCACCAGTGTTGTTTGTGAAGAAGAAGGATGGCACCATGCGGATGTGCATTGACTACCGCCAGTTGAACAAGCCTACCATCAAGAATAAGTACCTGTTGTCGCGCATTGATGATATGTTCGACCAGTTGCAGGGTGCTAGGGTGTTCTCTAAGATTGACTTGAGATCAGGGTACCGTCAGTTGAGGATTCGGGACTCCGATGTTCCAAAGACTGCTTTCCGTACTAGATATGGTCATTACGAGTTTCCGGTGATGTCCTTTGGCTTGACCAATGCCCCAGCGGCGTTTATGGACTTCATGAACAGGGTGATCAGACCTTATATTGATTTCTTTGTTATCATCTTTATTGACGACATCTTGATATACTCACGTAGCCTGGGGGAGCACGAGCAGCATTTGAGAGTAGTGCTTCAGACCTTGCGAGAGCAGCAGCTATATGCTAAGTTCTCCAAGTGTGAGTTTTGGCTAGAGTCAGTGGGATTCTTGGGGCATATTATGTCACGAGAGGGTATTAAGGTGGATCCCAAGAAGATTGAGGCAGTTCCAAGTTGGCCACATCCTACTTCAGTGACCGAGATCAGGAGTTTCCTGGGGTTAGCAGGTTACTATCGGCGATTCATGCAGGGCTTTTCATCTATTGCATCACCTCTAAATAGATTGACCCAGAAGGGTGCTCCTTTCCGTTGGTACGATGATTGTGAGTGGCGAGCTTTCAGAAGCTCAAGACAGCTTTGACTACAGCACCAGTTCTTGTGTTACCTTCCGGTTTAGGGATGTATACAGTATATTGCGACGCTTCACGTATTGGCTTGAGTTGTATATTGATGCAGGAGGGGCGAGTTATTGCATATGCCTCCCATCAGCTGAAGATTCATGAAAAGAATTATCATGTGCACGATCTAGAGTTGGCGGCGATTGTTTATGCTCTTAAGATATGGAGGCATTATCAGTATGGGGCGTCATCTGAGGTTTACACTGATCATCGCATCCTACAACATTTGTTCAAGTAGAGGGATCTCAATATGAGGCACTGTAGATAGCTTGAGTTACTGAAGGATTATGACATCACCATTCTTTATCATCCAGGCAAGGCGAATGTGGTCGCGGATGCCTTAAGCAGGAAAGCAGAGAGTATGGGTAGCTTGGCATTCATTTCAGCAGAGGAGAGGCCACTAGCCTTGGACATTCAGTCCTTGGCTAACAGACATGTGAGGTTGGATATTTCATAGCCCAGCCGAGTCCTTGCGTGTCTTGTTTCCCAGTGTTCATTATTGGAGGAGATCAAGGCCCGGCAGTTGGATGATCCTCATTTGGCAGTTCTTAGAGAGACGGTGCTACAGGGTAGTGCCAAGGAGCTTTCTATTGGCGAGGATCGTGTTCTGTGACTCCAGGGTCGCCTATGTGTTCCTAGTGTTGATAGCTTGAGGGAGAGGATTCTAGCGGAGGCACATAGTTCGCGGTATTTTATTCACCCAGGTGCTACGAAGATGTATCGTAACCTGAGATAGCATTATTGGTGGCGACGGATGAAGAAAGACATAGTTGAGCATGTGGCTAGGTGTTTGAATTGCCAGCAGGTTAAGTATGAACACCAGAGGCCAGGTGGCCTACTTCAGCGGATGCCCATTCTTGAGTGGAAATGGGAGCGCATCACTATGGACTTCATAGTGGGATTGCCCTAGACCTTGCGGAAGTTTGATGCAGTGTGGGTCATTGTTGATAGGTTGACCAAGTCAGCATACTTTATTCCGACTGTGAATACGTACACTTCAGAGAGGTTGGCTGAGATTTACATTCGAGAGATAGTCCAGTTGCACGGTGTGCCTGTTTCTATCATATCAGACAGAGCCCTCAGTTCACTTCCCATTTTTGGAGAGCCGTTCAGAGTGAGTTGGGGACCCGCGTGGAGCGTAGCACAGAATTCCATCCTCAGACCGACGGACAGTTGGAGCGGACAGTTCAGATTTCAGAGCACATTCTCAAAGCATGTGTGATTGACTTTGGAGGACAGTGGGATCATTTCTTGCCCTTGGCAGAGTTTGGTTACAACAACAGCTATTAATCCAGCATAGAGATGGCTCCATTTGAGGCTTTATATGGTCAACGATGTCGCTCTCCTATCGGGTGGTTCGAGCCTGGTGAGGCTAAGTTGTATGGAACAGACTTGGTAAAAGATGCCTTGGAGAAGGTAAAGTTGATTCAGGAGAGGCTTCGCACAGCACAGTCCAGACAGAAGAGTTACGCGGATCAGAAGGCGTGTGATTTATCATTCATGGTCGGCGAGAAGGTCCTCTTGAAAGTCTCGCCGATGAAGGGTGTTATGAGATTCGGGAAGAAGGGCAAGTTGAGCCAAAGGTTTATTAGGCCATTTGCGGTGTTGAAGCGAGTTGGGGAGGTGGCATATAAGCTTGCTTTACCTCCCAGCTTATCAGGAGTCCATCCAGTTTTTCATGAGTCTATGCTTCAGAGGTATCACGCCTACTGGTCCCATGTGTTAGACTTCAGCACTATTCAGCTAGACGAGAGATTGAGCTACAAGGAGGAGCCAGTTGCCATTATTGATAGGCAGGAGCACCAGTTGAGATCCAAGAGGGTTTCTGCAGTAAAGGTCCAGTGGAGGGGCCAACCAGTCGAGGAGGCGACCTGGGAGTCAGAGGAGGACATGCGGAGCAGATATCCATACTTATTCGGCACTTTAGGTATGAATCTAAACCCGTTCGAGGACGAACGTCTGTTTAAGAGGTGGAGGATGTAACGACCCAACTGGTTGTTTCGCTTTTTAGAACCCTGTTCCTCTAAATAAGACTTCCCGCGATTGCTTTAACTAATTTACGACCTGCGGGGATGGTTGGTTCGGGATTTTGAAGAGTTTGGGTTGAAATATGAACACTTGATTCCTTAAGATTTTCTTAAAAGGCTAAGTTTGACTTTGGTCACCATTTTTTGTAAACGTATCCAGACTCGTGTTTTGACGGTCCCGGAGGGTCAATAGGAAAATATGGGACCTGGGCGTATGCCCGGAATCGAATTCCGAGGTCCCTAGCCCGAGTAATGAATTTTTGTTAGAAATTGTTAAACTAAAATTCTAAGAATTTAATGAAAAGGAATAATTCTTGACCATGTTGGTATCAGGCCCATATGTTGTTTTCGGAGCCCGGAACAGGTCCAATATAACATTTAAGACTTGCCCGCAAAATTTGGTGTCAATCCGAGTAGTTTAAGTACGTTTCAGTGGGTTAGAAGTAAATTGAAGAACTTGAAGTTCATAAGTTTGATTCAATTTGTTTTAGGGGGTGATTCTTAGATTTAGTGTTGTTTCGGACATTCCGAGGGTTCCACCAACTCCGTTTTATGAATTCAAACTTGTCAGTATGTTCAGGCTGGGCCCAGGGGCCCCGAGCATCAACCGGGCAAGACTCGAGTGAAGTTGGAAATTTTGGGGAGAAGCTGAAGCTCTAGTTTTCTGTCATAACCACCCCTGCGGTTGGTTAGCCGCAGGTGCGAGACCACAGAAGTGGTCGTACTCTCGCAGATGCGGCCAAGCTAGGCCACGCCCAAAGCCGCAGAAGCGGAGTCGCAATAGCGGCTTGTCCCTCGCAAAAGTGGCCCAGCAGGCCAGTTGAAATTCCACAGAAGCGGACAACTTTCCGTAGATGCGGTGGGTGCAGCTGCGGCCCAGGACCGCATATGCGGAAATCACTTAAGCAGTGAGCTTTATTTATTACGGGCTCTAGGACATTTTGCCCATTTTCACTCATACATTGGGCGATTTTGGAGCTCTTGGGAGAGGACTTTCACCTAGCATCTTGAGGTAAGTTCATCCTATTTATTTCTATGTTTAATACATGAGTCTTGGGTATATTAACACAGAAAGATTAGGAAAAATTATGGGATTAGAGAAAAATCGAGGATTTTGATAAAACTTAGATTTTACCACGAAATTTGATATGGAATAGAGTATAAATCATATATTATTGATCCTTTGTTATAGAGAACAAATTTTTTCGAAAAATTTTGGAATCCGGGCACGTGGGCCCGGGATAGGATTTTAGGAAACTTATGTTTAAGGTTGGGAAATTACTTTTGTAATTAAAATGTGAACTCTTGAGCTTGTATTGACTAGTTCCTACCTCATTTAATTAGTTTTGGATCGTTCGGCTCCAAATTGAGGGTTTGAGCATGTTCTTGATATTGGAAGTGCGCTTTGGAGCGAGATGAGTCTCCTATCTGACCTTGTAAGAGGGAATTGTCCCCATAGGTGTAATAATTGAATAATTTTCCCCTAAATGCGAGGGCTACTTATGCACTAGGTGACGAGAGTCCGTGCGTATCCACTATTGTGATTAAGTCCGGGTAGTCTAGGACCCACAAGCATACTTTATGTGATATTCTTGTGACGTTATGGTTAATTTGGATTGCTTAAACCATGTTCAATGTGGTAAATGAAATTAATACGAGAAACATCATTTTCTTGATCTTTTAAAGAGGAGTTGACATTTCTGTGATTAATTGCTCCCCTGATATATTATTGTCTGCCCGTTTGTTGTGCTTAATTACATTTGACCGCGTCACGTGTATGATTCGCGAGTGGGGTAATAGATGCATCTATGGTTCGCGCCATTCTACCCTCCGGCAGTGCACACTTTACTTTTATATTGGATCGAGTCGTACGACCTCGGCACTACTTGCGTATGCTTCTTGCTCTGTATATTGCTGTGGACTGAACTTTATTATATGCCCTGATATGTAATTGGCTAACTGTGGTATTATCTAGGAAAGGACTTGTTGCTTCTTGCTATGAATTGTTAATCATTTGTGCTATCCATGCTTAGTATAACACTTTCTCATATTATTTGAGCCTAGTAAGTGTCAAGTCGACCTCTCGTCTCTATTTCTTCGAAATTAGACAGGATACTTTTTGGGTACATATTGTTTAAGTACTCATACTATATTTCTGTACTTAATTGTACAGGATCTGAGGCGGGTACATCTGGTTACCAGGCTGGTGCATACTCTTGATCCGGCTAGAGATTTCACGGTGAGCTGCTCCCTTCCTACGCCATTCAGCAGCCCGATGGAGTCTTTCTTTACTTTTGGCTGTCTATTCTATTTCAGACAGTAGGATAGATTATTCTTTTGTATATTCTACTAAAAGCCCTCATACTTGTGACACCAGGTCTTGGCACACACATTAGTAGACTATTCTTTTGGGATTGTATAACTATCTCGGTTCGATGCTAATTATTTCTTGTTTTAAATTCAAATTTAGTGTTTGTGTTAATTGTTTTGAAAAAGTAAAACTAGAACTTATTAATATTTCCGCATTGGCTTGCCTGACAACGGTGTTGGGCGCCACCACGACCTGGAGTGAAATTGGATCGTGACAAATAATTTATGGGCCATTACTCTTTTAAAAAAGTATTCCCACAAATCTAGTGAAAAGGGCTCATTCAGTTGGAAAAGTATTATCAAAGGATGGAGAATTTTCCAACAAGGAATGTCTTGGTCTATCCATAACTCCTCCTCTCTCAATATCTAGGAGAATAAATGGATTCCCAATTCAAACAAGCTTAGAACCTATGTGATAGGTCCGTTAACTAAAAAAGAAAATTCTATTAAAATATGTGACCTTAGATCTAATAATAAGTGCAACCTTAATGCAATATCTCTTGACATCCCTGCAGAGATAAACAGGAATATATTATCCTCTTTTATTCCCATAGAAAGTAATAAGGACACTCTTATATGGGATCTCAACGAGAATGACACCTTTACGACAAAATCGGGTTAGGATCTTATAGAAGGTAATACGCCCTCTATAATAGACCATAATTTGGTATGGAACTTGCAATGCCCCAATTAAATAAAATACTTCTTATGTCTATGTAGCCATAATAAATTACCCTGTAGAAGCTATCTATCATACATAGGCATGAACATAGACGAGCTATGCACTATATGTCGGAAAGAGACAGAAATAATTAGTCACATCTTTATTTCTTGTCCTATAGTTCAATCACTATGGAGGCAATTAGGTATCAATACAAGTTATTTCCTACCTATTAAGAACAATTGGCTCCTTTACCTCAAAGAAAAAAGCCCCCAGATTCCTAATAAACACCTTTCTTGGATACCTTATTCCCTTTCAGAATTTGGAATATTTGGTTAACCATAAATAATAATAACATAAACAACTCCTCCAATGAAGTTTCTCTAAAATGGATCATGAATCAGTCCATTGAATATAATCGTCTAACAGAACGTGAGTCCAATTGGGATAGGAGAATTGACCTAAAAATTAGTTGGACAAAACCTATTCCTGGCTAGTATAAGCTTAACATCGATGAAGCTTTTAATAAAAACAATGCAACTGAAGGCGTAGGAGGAATTTTTAGAAATCAAAATAGAGGTTGGATCTTAGGATTCACTTCAAAAAATAATCTCTAGAGCCCCAATCCACTCAGAACTCATGGCATTCTACCAAGGACTTTGTATTTCCAAGGACAGGAAATTATTTCCATTGGAAATAGAGACTGATGCTACACAGGCAATTTCCTTCATCAAAGAAGGATGAAAATCTTATGACTCAGTTATTAACTCATGCAAGTTGCTTCTATCGCAAATGGACATGGTGGTGATGCACCATAGTTTCAGACAAGGGAAAGAAGTAGCTCGCGTCCTGGCAAAGCACGCAGGAGCTCTTTCACCATTCAATAAAATTGAACTTTTGTTGTTCCCTCCACCCTTCATTATGACCAAGTTGATGGCAGATAAGGGTGGACATATTTTTGTAAAAACTATTTCTATAACTACTTGTAGTGAACAAGCAAGGATGAGTAATCAGCATGCTATGCATGGGTTATCATCTACTAATGGTCATCAGGATCATAACCATTGTAATCCCTAGTTCCGTTTTGTTGTTATGAAATAAATATCCATTTCATCAAAAAAAATATATATAAAGCTTTTTGCACTATTATATCTCCTAAAAGTAAATTAATATAAGTAATTACTTAGAAAAGTATAATTCGCATCTTAAGTTGTATGGATAATATAATTCTTTTTATAGACATAGTTAAATTCCTATAAATATTGCGAATTTATAATTGATAATTAGAGAATAGAACTATAATGTGAAAAATAAAATAAATTAAAGAGCATAATATATAGAGATTATTGGTAGTTAGATATCATAAAAGTAGAATGAGAAATATAAAAATAGAAACTAATTTAATTTAAGCTGTCAATTCACAAAAAAAAAGAATCATATTTATTTAACTGGTTTCTCCGATAGTCAATTAACAACATTAAAAGAATATCTATTATTTTAGCTTTCTGATTGTTCTATTTGATCGGTTATACAAAACAATATGACATTCTCCTTAACTATTATGACCATCCAATCTTGAGAGTTAGACGTGTTTTATTGTTATTTTTATTGAATCTACTACTCCAATTCTAAAAATTCTTCTTCTTCAGGGGTTGAGTAAAAGAAAAATAAAATTACCTATATGTACATGTATAATTATGTGTGTGTATTGCCCAATCCATATATGTGTACATATATTCACATATGCTACATTTTGTGACAAAATTATTTATATTTATGTAAGGCCCTATAAAATTATACCTAAAAACCCGGAATTTTGTGGTGCCGAGTCTGGCTTATGTGTCAAAGATTGTTGAGATTCTTCGCGGCTCGCAAGATCGCCATGGTACGGACTTTTTAGGCTGAGCAGTGTGTTGCTGAGCTAATGTAAATTTTCGGAAGTCTAGGGCATGTTGTGCGGCCAATTCTGGGACCGCAGAACTGCTTTACGACTCACAGATCAGCGGCAGAGTGAAGCAGAGATTTGAGTGGATTTTGGACCGAATGTGCGGTCCATTATGCGGTCGCATAATCATTCAGCGGACTGCATAACCCATCGCAAATCCCCATATAGAAATTCCTGGAGGGGTGTTTTGCGGCGCATTATGGACCGCAGAGCAGGTCTGCGGACCATAGGCCAGTCGCAGACTGAGGCAGAAAATTCCTGTTCTTTAGGGCCATTTTGGGCCCATTTAGTGGACCGCAGATGCATTATGCAGTGGCATATGCGACCGCAAATCCTGTGTCAAGGCTCCTATTTTCTAACTCTAAACCCGACCCTATTTCGTTAAAACACATACCATAGACCATTTTAAGCTCATTCCTGATAGTTTTAGAGTAAGAGAGAGAGAGCTCTTAGAGTGAGATAACAACCTTCACACTAACATCCAACAATTATTGCTAAATCCTTGAAGATTATTAAGAAGCTCCTCATATTGAAGGTAAGAATCAATACCCTAGCTTTAAATTTCGAAAATATGGTAAAGGGGGGGATAATTAGAAAGGCAAATGTTGGGTGTGGGGGTGGATATCTTGCATGCATGTATTCTTAGAGTATGTAGGGGGTTATGAGCTAAGACTGTGTTGAGGAATGGTAGATCTTTCATAAAAGGCCTTTAAAACATTAGTACATACCTAGTATTTGATAATGTGCTCAAATGAGTGTTAAGTAGGGATTTTGACCTCTTATTTGCTATCTTTTACTTGCATTTTAGCTCTAAATGCTTAAAGGCATCCTTGAGAACTAATAAAATGTGCTTCGTGCAGGAATATTAGGAAGCGAGCCAAAAAAGTCAAAATTAACTCATAAAGGAGTCAAAAGTGGACAAGAACCAAAACAAGGCGAAAACGCCTACAGTGCAGACCGCACAATATTGTATGCGGCCGCAAATAAGGAATGAGCATGTCAGACTTCCTTCAGAGTATGCGGACCGCGCAAATACTGTGTGGCCGCAGAAGAGGCAATTCAGAGAGTTTTTTCTGAGTGGCTGAGGATATGCGGTATCACGACCCGGATTTTACACCCTCGGGTATCGTGATGGCGCCTACTTGTGAAAGCTAGGCAAGCGGACAGTTACAGTTTTGCCACAATTATTATTAATCAACCAGGAAATAGATAATGGCAAAAACGTAATAATTATAAATGCGGAAGTCATATAACAGTGCAACAACCCTAGAACATAACTACCCCAACGATCTGGTGTCATAATCCACGAAGACTAAGATTTACTACAAATATAAGTCTGAAAGAAGTACAACTATTCTCAAAATAGAAGAGACAGAAGAAACTAAAACAGGGAAAGGGGACTTCAGGCTCTGCGAATGCCAGCAGATCTACTTTGGTCTCCCTGGACTAAAGGCAGCAACCTCAAATCTATCAAAAGGTCCGGCACCGAAATCTGCACAAAAAGTGGAGAGTGCAGTATCAGTACAACCGACCCCATGTACTGGTAAGTGCCGAGCCTATCCTCGGCGAAGTAGTGACGAGGCTAGGACACACATCCATATAAACCTGTGCAGTTAAATCATATACAAACAGAACAATAATAACAGAAAAATAAAAGATAAAGATGGGAAGGGGAACATGCTGCGGGGAATATCAAGTTCTGACAGTAGTTCAGTAGAGAAGCATAATAAACACCATATTTGTATCAACAGGAATAATGAAATAGTAACATGTGCACGACATCACCCTTCGTGCTTTTACTCTCGTCCTCACCGTAAGAAACAACAGAAACGGCACGGCATCACCCTTCGTGCATTAACTCTCACAATTATGGCACGACATCACCCTTCGTGCATTAACTCTCAAATCCTGGCACGGCATCACCCTTCATGCATTAACACTCACAATATCGGCACGACATCACCTTCGTGTGTTAACACTCACTCATAACATTATGCACGGCATCACCCTTCGTGCTTTACTCTCATCCTCACCCAAACAGTAGAAACAATACATACCGGCAAGAGATTAAACAATAACCAATTTCATTTCAACAATTAACTTACAAAGTAACTGTAACGACCCGACCGGTCGTTTGCCTTTTTTAGAAACCCGTTCCCCAAATAAAACTCTCCGTGCTCGCTTTAACTAATTTACGACCTGCGGGGATGGTTGTTTCAGGATTTGGAAGAGTTTGGATTGAAATATGCACATTTAACTCTTTAGGATTTTCTTAAAAGGCTAAGTTTGACTTTGGTAGACATTTTGCGCAAACGGGCACGGATACATGTTTTGACGGTTCCGGAGGGTCCGCAGGAAAATATGAGACCTGGGCGTATGCCCGTAATCGAATTCCAATGTCCCTAGCCCAGTAATGAATTTTTATTAGAAATTGTTAATCTGAAATATTAAGGATTTAAAGAAACTAACTAATGATTGATTTCATGGGTATCGGGCTCGTATGTTGGTTCCGAAGCCCGGTGTAAGTCCGAAATAACATTTATGACCTACCCGCAAAATTTAGCGTCAATCCGAGTAGGTTATGGGCGTTTTGGCCCGTTGGAGGGAAATTAAGAGCTTGAAGTTCATAAGTTTGATTCATTTGGTTTTAGGGGGTGATTCCTAGATTTAGCGTTGTTTCGGGTGTTCTGAGGGTTCGACTTGGTCCGTCTCGTGATTTCAGACTTGCCGGTATGTTCGGGCGGGGCCCGGGAGCCCCGAGCGTCAATCGGACGAGGCTCGAGTGAAGTGGAAAAATTTGAGAAGAGCTGAAGTTTGCTGCTTCTGTCATAACTGCACCTGCGGTTGGTGGACCGCAGGTGTGAGACCGCAGAACTCCTCTATTGGTGATTTTTGAGCTCTTGAGAGAAAACCTTCACCAAGCATCTTGAGGTAAGTTAGTCCTACCCATTTCTAGTTTATTACTTATGTCTTAGGCGGATTAAACACTAGAATTAAGGTGAAATCATGGGGTTAGAGCTAAAACCTAGGGTTTTAATAAAAGTTAGATTTAACCACGAAGTTTGTTATGGAATGAATTAGAAATCATATATTATTGATCCTTAGGATGTAGAGAACAACTTCCTTCGAAAAATCTCGGAATTCGGGCACGTGGGCTGGGGGTCGGATTTTAGGAAACTTGCGTTAAGGGTTAGGAAATTTCTTAAGTAGCTAGAATTCGATCTTGTGAGTCTATATTGACTAGTTCTTACTTCGTTTAACTAGTTTGGGATCGCTCGGCTCCGAATTGAGGGCTTGGACTCGTTCTTCGTATTGGAAGTGCACTTTGGAGCGAAGTGAGTCTCCTTTCTAACCTTATAAGAGGGAATTGTCCCCATAGGTATACTAATTGAATTAATTGCAAATATATGCGGGGGCTACATACGTACTAGGTGATGAGAGTCCGTGCGTAGCGGCTATTATGTTAAGTCCGAGTAGTCTAGGACCCATAATCATGCTCTACGAGATATTCAGGTAGTTGATGATAAATTCGGATTCGTATAAACTATTTTGATTAAGGTAAATGAGACTAGTGAAGGAGCCTTATCCTGTTTGGTCTTTTAAAAGAGAATATTGGGTATTCCTGTGAATAACTACTCCTCAGATATATATATATTATTGTTGCTTGTTGATGAGCTTATTTATATTTGACCGCGTCGCACGGGTGATTCGCGAGCGGGGTAATAGATGCATCTATGGTTCGATCCATTCGACCCTCGGCAGTGCACAATTTACTTTTATGTTGGATCGGGCCGTACGTCCCACGGTGTTACTTGCGCATGTTTTGCTTAGCATTTCTCTGTGGTCTGAATTTCATATCTGCTCGAACTATATATCCATGATAATACTTGTGGAAAGAACTATTATTCCATGATTTTTAAATACTAATAACTTGTGCTATCCATGCTATTTATAAATTCTTCTCACATTATTTGACCCTAGTAAGTGTCAAGTCGACCTCTCGTCTCTATTTCTTCGAGATTAGACGGGATACTTACTGGGTACATATTGTTTATGTACTCATAGTACACTTCTGTACTTAATTGTACAGGGTCTGAGGCAAGTGTATCTGGCTATCAATCTAGTGCGCATCTTTGAGCGGGCTCGAGACTTCTACGGTGAGCTGCTTCCCTTCCATGTCGTTCAGCAGCCTGAAAAAGTCTTTCTTATGTAGTTTTGCTGTCTATTCCGTTTCGGACAGTAGGCTAGTGTGATTCATTTGTATATTCTACTAGTTGCCTGCAGCTTGTGACACCAGGTCTTGGCACACACATTAGTAGACTGTATTATATTGGGGTTGTATGATTATCATGACTTTATTGATCGTTCCTGATTTTATTTCAATTTAAAGAATTATTCCAACTATTTCGGGGAAAAGGTAAATGAAAATATAGTTAGTAGTTTCCGTGTTGGCTTGCCCGGCAATGGTGTTGGGCGCTGTCACGACCTATTGTGGAAATGGGTCGTTACAACATGGTATCAGAACACTAGGTTCACGTAGGTCTCACAAGTCATGCGCAAACCTAATAAAGTCTTGTAGATCGGTACGGAGACGTCTGTATTTATCTTCGAGAGGCTATAGGGTATTAGGAAGAACTACTCTTTATCCATTCCTATCGTGCAGTGGTTGGTATACTAAATTTCCCTCTTCTATTCTCTCACAGATGGTGAGGACACACACGACTGATGTTCCAAACTGGGCGGAGCTGCTCCACCCGTTGCTCGAGGCCGAAGCAGAGGCCGGGGGAGGGCACCGACCCATGGCAGGGGACGAGGGCGTCCCAGAGTTATCCCAGTAATACCAATAGCAGATCCTGCGGGAGATCCTATTATCGAGGAGCAGGGCAAGGTGCCCGCAGTTGAGCCCACCCCGGCAGACTTTATGACAGCACCGGGATTTCAGGAGGTTATGGGACGTATGCTTCTGTTCATAGATTCTATGACTCAGGCTGGTTTATTTCCAGTAGATCCAGCTACCTTAAAGGTAGGAGGGGGAGCACAGACCCCTACTGCTCAGGCTCCTGGACATGCAGCCGCAGTGTATCAGACTCCAGGTGCACCACCCGCAGATGGGGGCCAGCCAGTTGCTGCAGTGGTGCCCCAGCTCAGACCAGCTGCGGACAGTGATCCGCAGAAGTTATTGGATAGATGGAATAGGCTTCATCCTCCTATCTTCGGGGGTGAGTGACATGAGGATGCCCAGGACTTCATCGACATGTGCAGGGACAGACCGCACAACATGAGGATATTGGAGTCACATGGAGTTGACTTCACTACTTTTCAGCTGGAGGGCAGGGCCCGTAGATGGTGGCAGTCCTATGTTCTTGGCAGGCCAGCAGGTTCTCCTCCCCTCACATGGGGTCATCTCACACATCTATTCTTGGACAGGTATATCCCACCCTCTAACAGGGAAGAGCTACGGTATCACTTTGAGCATCTTGAGCAGGGTTAGATGTCCGTGACCGACTATGAGGCGAGGTTTTCTAGAGTTGTCCCGCCATGCACTCATGATACTTCCCACAGATGCAGAGAGAGTGCGGAGGTTTGCTGCAGGGTTGTACCCTGCTATTCGAGTTAGCATGGCCTGAGAGGTAGAGATGGGTACTGAGTATCAGCTAGTAGTGGAGATTGCTCGCAGGATTGAGGGTTATCGCCAGAGGAGTAGAGAGCAGTTTCAGCAGGACAAGAGGGTCCGGCTTTCTGGAGAGTTCAGAGGCGCCCCAGCCAGGGGTAGGGGGCACACGGGGAGGGGTCAGTCCAGCAGGCCCCCGTATTCAGCACCACCACCTCCCCGAGGTGCTCCAGCGAGGCCTTATTTCAGTGCGATGCCGGAGGGTTCTTACCGTCTGCCATCTAGTCAGGGTTCTTCCAGCGGGTATTCTGGTCATCAGGGTTCTCCCAGTGCTTACTTCAGTGCCATGCCAGAGGGTTCTTATCGCCTACCAGCCATTCAGGGTCCTTCCGGTGGATATTCGGGACATCAGGCTCGGACATCAAGGCAGCAGGTTATGGCACCGAGGGGCTGCTATGAGTGTGGAGATTCGGGTTACACAAAGAGGACCTGCCCCAGACTTAGGGGCGAGGCTGTACAATAGCGTCAACAGCCTGTGGTTTCAGCACCGGCTGCCCCGCCATCTAGAGGTGGAGGGCAGACCGGTAGGGGCCGTCCTAGAGGTGGAGGCTAGATAGGGAGAGGTCAGCCAGCTACTGCTTAGCCAGGCGGAGGCCAGCCAGCCGGTGCTCCAGCCAGATTCTATGCTCTTCCAGCCAGGCCAGATGCATTGGCCTCAGATGCCGTCATCACAGGTATTATTTCCGTCTGCGGTAGAGATGCTTCGGTATTATTTGATCCAAGGTCCACCTATTCATATGTATTATTTCTATTTGATCATTTCTTGGTTATTCCTCCTGCACCTTTGGGCACTCCTGTTCATGTGTCCACTCTTGTGGGCGATTCCGTGGTTGTAAACTGGATCTACCTGTCCTGTGTGGTTACATTCTGTGGTTTTGAGACTAGAGCAGATCTCCTGTTGCTTGACATGATCGACTTTGCGGTCATCCTAGGCATGGATTGATTATCTCCATATCATGCCGTTCTAGATTGCCATGCCAAAACTGTTTCACTAGTGATGCAAGGGTTGCCGAGGTTGGAGTGGAAGGGTCCCACAGTTAATACCCCTAGTCGGTTTATTTCTTTCTTGAAGGCTCGGCATATGGTCGAGAAGGGATGTTTGGCTTACCTAGCTTATGTTCGAGACACCACCGCAGAGTCTCCGACGATTGATTCAGTTCCCGTAGTCCGAGAGTTCGCCGATATGTTTCCTTCTGATCTTCCTGGCATGCCACCGGATCGTGATATTGATTTCTGTATTGATTTGGCTCCAGGCACCCAGCCTATATCCATCCCACCGTACCGTATGGCTCCTATGGAGTTGAAGGAGTTGAAGTAGCAGCTTGAGGAGTTGTTGGCAAAGGGGTTTGTTAGGCCCAGTATATCACCTTGGGGTGCACCAGTGTTATTTGTGAAGAAGAAGGATGGGACTATGTGGATGTGCATTGATTACCCCCAGTTGAACAAAGTCACCATCAAGAACAAGTATCCGTTGCCACGTATTGATGATTTGTTTGACCAGTTGCAGGGTGCTAGGGTGTTCTCTAAGATAGACTTGAGGTCAGGGTACCATCAGCTGAAGATTCGGGACTCGGATGTCTCGAAGACTGCATTCCGGACTAGATATGGCCAATATGAGTTTCTGGTGATGTCCTTCGGCTTGACTAATGTACCGGCGGCATTCATGTACTTGATGGACAGGGTGTTCAGGCCTTATATTGATTCCTTCGTCATCGCCTTCATTGACGACATCTTGATATACTCTCGTAGCCTGGGGAGCACGAGCAGCATCTGAGGGTAGTACTCCAGACCTTGCGAGAGCAGAAGCTATATGCTAAGTTCTCCAAGTGTGAGTTTTGGCTAGAGTCAGTGGCATTCTTGGGACATATTGTGTCAGGAGAGGGTATTAAGGTAGATCCCAAGAAGATTGAGGCAGTTCAGAGTTGGCCACGCCCTACTTCAGTGACCGTGATCAGGAGTTTCCTGGGGTTAGCAAGTTATTACAGGCGATTCGTGCAGGGCTTTTCATCTATTGCATCACGTCTAACTAGGTTGACCCAGAAGGGTGCTCCTTTTTATTGGTCCGATGATTGCGAGGTGAGCTTCCAGAAGCTCAAGACAGCCTTGACTACAGCACCAATTCTTGTGTTGCCTTCCGGTTCAGGGATGTATACATTGTATTGTGACGCTTCGCGCATTGGCTTGGGTTGCGTATTGATGCAGGAGGGGAGAGTTATTTCATATGCCTCCCGTTAGCTGGAGATTCATGAGAAAAATTATCCTGTGCACGATCTGGAGTTGGCCGCAATTGTTCATGCTCTTAAGATATGGAGGCACTACCTGTATGGGGCGTCATGCGAGGTTAATACCGATCATCGTAGCTTGTAGCATTTGTTCAAGCAGAGGGATCTTAATTTGAGGCAGCGCAGGTGGATTGAGTTACTGAAGGATTATCACATCACCATTCTTTATCATCCGGGCAAGGCGAACGTGGGCGCGGATGCCTTAAGCAGGAAGGCAGAGAGTATGGGTAGCTTGGCATTCATTCCGGTAGAGGAGAGGCCACTAGCTTGGGACATTCAGTCCTTGGCTAACAGACTAGTGAGGTTGGACATTTCGGAGCCCAGCTGGGTTCTTGCGTGTATGGTTGCTCAGTCTTCGTTATTAGGGGAGATAAAGGCCTGACAGTTCGATGATCCACAACTGGCGGTTCTCAGAGAGACGGTGCTTCAAGGAGGTTTCTATTGGCGAGGATGGTGTTTTGCGGCTCCAGGGTCGTCTATGTGTTCCTAATGTTGATTGTCTGAGGGAGAGGATACTAGAGGAGGCACGCAGTTTGCGGTACTCCATCTACCCGGGGGCTACGAAGATGTATCGTGACTTGAGGCAGCATTATTGGTGGCGGAGGATGAAGAAAGACATAGTGGAGTATGTGGCTAGCTGTTTGAATTGGCAGCAGGTCAAGTATGAACATCAGAGGTCGAGTGGCCTACTTCAGCAGATGCCTATACCAGAGTGGAAGTGGGAGCGCATTACCATGGATTTCGTAGTTGGGTTGCCGCGGACTTTGCGAAAGTTTGCTTCAGTATGGGTCATCGTCGATAGGTTGACCAAGGCGGCCCACTTTATTCCAGTGGCGACTACTTATACAGCAGAGAGGTATGCTCAGATTTATATTCGGGAGATAGTCCGGTTGCACGGTGTGCCTGTTTCCATTATATCAGACAGAGGCCCTCAGTACACTTCCCATTTATGGAGAGCCGTTCAGAGTGAGTTGGGGACCCGCGTAGAGCTTAGCACAGCATTCCATCCTCAGACTGATGGACAGTCCGAGCGGACGATTCAGATTTTGGAGGATATGCTTAGAGCCTGTGTGATTGACTTTGGAGGGTAGTGGGACCATTTCTTGCCCTTGGTGGAGTTTGCATACAACAATAGCTATCAGTCCAGCATAGAGATGTCTACATACGAGGCTTTATATGGTCGCCGTTATCGTTCTCCTATCAGGTGGTTCGAACCTGGCGAGGCTAAGTTATATGGTACAGATTTGGTGTAGTATGCCTTGGATAAGGTAAGGTTGACTCAGGAGAGGCTTCGCACGGCTCAATCCAGACAGAAGAGTTACGCGGATCAGAAGGTGCGTGATGTATCATTCATGGTTAGAGAGAAGGTTCTCTTGAAAGTCTCTCTAATGAAGGGTATTATGAGGTTCGGGAAGAAGGGCAAGTTGAGCCCAAGGTTTATTGGCCCCTTGGAGGTGTTGGGATGAGTTGGGGAGGTTGCCTATAAGCTTGCTTTACCCCCCAGCTTATCGGGAGTTCATCCGATTTTTCATGTATCGATGCTTCGAAAGTATCATCCCGACCTATCCCATGTGTTAGACTTCAGTACTATTCAGCTGGATGAGAGTTTGGGTTATGAGGAGGAGCCAGTTGCCATCATTGATAGGCAAGATCGCCAGTTGAGGTCCAAGAGGATTTCTGCAATGAGGGTCCAGTGGAGGGGCCAACCAGTCGAGGAGGCGACCTGGGAGTCCGGGGAGGACATGCGGAGCAGATACCCTCATCTATTCAGCACTGCAGGTACCTTTCTATATCTGTTCAAGGACGAACGTTTGTTTAAGAGGTGGAGGATGTAATGACTCGACCGGTCATTTGCCTTTTTTAGAACCCCGTTCCGCCAAATAAAACTCTCCGTGCTCGCTTTAGCTAATTTACGACCTGCGGGGATGGTTGTTTCAAGATTTAGAAGAGTTTGGATTGAAATATGCACATTTAACTCTTTAGGATTTTCTTAAAAGGCTAAGTTTGACTTTGGTCAACATTTTGGGCAAACGGGCCCGGATACGTGTTTTGACGGTTCCGGAGGGTACACGGGAAAATATGGGACCTGGGCGTATGCCCGGAATAGAATTCCGAGGTCCCTAGCCCGAGTAATGAATTTTTATTAGAAATTGTTAATCTAAAATATTAAGGATTTAAAGAAACTAACTAATGAATGATTTCATGGGTATCGGGCTCGCAGGTTGGTTTCGAAGCCCGGTACAAGTCCGAAATATCATTTAACACCTACCCGCAAAATTTGGCGTCAATCCGAGTAGTTTAAGGGCGTTTTGGCCCGTTGGAGGGAAATTAAGAACTTGAAGTTCATAAGTTTGATTCATGTGGTATTAGGGGGTGATTCCTAGATCTAGCATCGTTTCGGGTGTTCCGAGGGTTCGAGTAGGTCCGTCTCGTGATTTCTGACTTGCCGGTATGTTCGGGCGGGGCCCGGGAGCCCCGAGCGTCAAACGGACGAGGCTCGAGTGAAGTGAAAAATTTTGAGAAGAGCTGAAGTTTGCTGCTTCAGTCATAACCGCACTTGCGGTTAGTGGACCGCAGGTGCGAGACCGCAGAAGCAGTCCTTTCATCGCAGAAGCGGCCTAGGGCAGGGCAGGCCAGGAAACGCAGAAGTGGCTCCCAAGCCGCAGATGCGGCCTCGAGACCGCAGAAGAGGTCCCAGCTCTTTCGCCCCCTTTCGCAGATGCGGTCCATTTCTCGCAGATGCGGTCCCCTGACCGCAGATGCAGAAATCGCTGAAGCAGTGAGGCTCATTTAATACGGGTTCCAAACCAATTTTTGACACTTTTCACTCCTCCATTGGCGATTTTTGAGCTCTTGAGAGAAAACCTTCACCAAGTATCTTGAGGTGAGTTAGTCCTACCCATTTCTAGTTTATTACTTATGTCTTAGGTAGATTAAACACTAGAATTAAGGGGAAATCATGGGGTTAGAGCAAAAACCTAGAGTTTTAATAAAAGTTAGATTTAACCACGAAATTTGTTATGGAATAGATTAGAAATGATATATTATTGATCCTTAGGATGTAGAGAACAACTTCCTTCGAAAAATCTCGGATCCGAGCACTGGGGCCCGGGGTCGGATATTAGGAAACTTGCGTTAAGGGTTGGAAAATTTCTTAATTAGCTAGAATTTGATCTTGTGAGTCTATATTGACTAGTTCTTACTTTGTTTAACTACTTTGGGATTGTTCGGCTCCGAATTGTGGGCTTGGACTCGTTCTTCATATTGGAAGTGCACCTCGGAGCGAGGTGAGTCTCCTTTCTAATGTTGTAAGAGGGAATTGTCCCCATAGGTATACTAATTGAATTAATTGCCAATATATGCGGGGGCTACATACGTACTAGGTGACGATAGTCCGTGCGTAGCGGCTATTATGTTAAGTCCGGGTGGTCTAGGACCCATAAGCATGCTCTACATAATATTTTTGTAGCTTGATGATAAATTCGGATTCATATAAACTATTTTGATTAAGGTAAATGAGACTAGTGAAGGAACCTTATCCTGTTTGGTCTTTTAAAAGAGAATATTGGGTATTCTTGTGAATAACTACTCCTCATATATATATTATTGTTGCTTGTTGATGAGCTTATTTATATTTGACAGCGTCGCATGGGTGATTCGCGAGCCGGGTAATATATATTATTGTTGCTCTGTGGTTTGAATTTCATATCTGCTCGAAATATAGGTGAATATACATGATAATACTTGGGGAAAGAACTGTTATTCCATGATTTTTAAATACTAATAACTTGTGCTATCCATGCTATTTATAAATTCTTCTCACATTATTTTACCCTAGTAAGTGTCAAGTCGACCTCTCGTCTCTACTTCTTCGAGATTAGACGGGATACTTACTGGGTACATATTGTTTATGTACTCATACTACACTTCTGTACTTAATTGTACAGGGTTTGAGACAGGTGTATCTGGCTATCAGTCTGGTGCGCATCTCTGAGCGGGCTCGAGACTTCTACGGTGAGCTGCTTCCCTTCCATGCCGTTCAGCATCCTGGAGAAGTCTTTCTTATGTGCTTTTGTTGTCTATTCCGTTTCGGACAGTAGGCTAGTGCGATTCTTTTGTATATTCTACTAGTTGGCCACAGCTTTGACACCAGGTCTTGGCACACACATTAGTAGACTGTATTATTTTGGGATTGTATGATTATCATGACTTTATTGATCGTTCCTGATTTTATTTCAACTTATAGAATTATTCCAACTATTTCGGGGTAAAGGTAAATGAAAGTTTAGTTAGTAGTTTCCGCGTTGGCTTGCCCGGCAATAGTGTTGGGCGCCATCACGACCTATTGTGGAAATGGGTCGTGACAGTAACTCTCTACTTGAGTCAATACTCAACAATGATCAAATACTCAACAATATTATAAACTTGCTCAACATAGAGAAACATCATTTTAAGCATGAACAGTACATGATAAGAGACATAAGGTCACAATATAAGACTCACCTGCATGCTGAACATTAACGTATAGATACTCGTCACCATGCCTATAAGTCGAACAAATTACTAACACGTAGAAAATAATACAACAACACCTATTCCCTCAAGTTAAGGTTAGACCAACACTTACCTCGATTCCACGGCCAAAATCAAGCCTTAATTGCCGCTTTACCTATCGGTTCAACTTCCAATCTGCTTGAATCTAGTCATAATTTACTTAATAACATCAGTAAACGCTAAGTAAACCAATTCTAATGCATGAGTATAGATTTCCCAATGTTTTCCCCAAAAAGTTAAAAATCGACCCCAGGCCCACTTGGTCAAAACTCGAAGTTCGAACCAAAACCTGATTACCCTTTCACCCACGAACCCAAGTATGCAATTGGTTTTAAAATCCGACCTTAATTTGAGGTCTAAATCCCAAAAATTCGAAAATACTAATTTCTACCCAAGAACACCCAATTTCCCATGAAAAACCCTAGATTTTGAAGTGGAATCATGTAAAAAGATGAAATAGATTGAAGAAAAAGAGATAAGATTCATTTACCTATGATTCGGGAAAGAACATGCTCTAGGAAAATCGCCCTTTGGAGTTTAGGTATTGAAATCTTGAAGAATGAAGTGAAAATCCCGTCCAAATGATGTTTTGATTAGGTGCAGATGCGCAATTGCGACAAATTGCGAAGCTCGCAAATGCGAGACAGGCTTCACAATTGCGAACCTGCTGCATGTCTGCTCCTCTCGCAATTGCGAGCAATTTGTCGCAATTGCAATCGTTGACCCTCCATGTTGACTTCCCAATTGCGAAGGGATGTTCACAAATGCGAACAATGCAGGCCTGGGCTTCTTCGCAATTGGGATAAAGCCCTCGCAATTTCCAAGCCTGTTAGGCTTGCAATTGCGAAGCCTGACCTCGCAATTGGGAGATCGGAGCCTGCAACAATACCAGATGCAACATCAATTTTTTTCTATGTCCAAACTCACTCTGTGGCCTATCCAAAACTCACCCGATCCCTCGGGGCTCAAAACCAAACATGCACGCAAGTCTAAAAATATTATACGGACTTGCTCGTGCGATCAAATCGCCAAAATAACATCTTAAATAACGAATTTAACACCCAAACTCATGAAATTCATAAAGTAGTTCAAGATTTCTATTTTCTCAACCAAGGGTCCGAACTACATCAAATCTCTTCCGTTTTCTACCAAATTTCACATATATGACTTAAATATAACAACGGACCTATACCGGGCTCCGGAACCAAAATACGGTCCCGATACCATCAAGTTCCAACACTATTCAATTTCTATAAACCTTTATATTTTCCAGCAAACAATTTTCTTTAAAAATTCTTTTCTCGGGCTAGGGACCTCGGAATTCGATTCTGGGCATACGCCCAAGTCCCATATTTTACCAAGGACCGTAAAGGACCGTCAAATCACGGGTCCGGATCCGTTTACCAAAAATATTGACCGAAGTCAACTTTAATCAATTTTAAAGGCCAAATTCAAGATTTTTCTTAAATTTCACATAAAAGCTTTAAAGAAATGCGCCCTGACTGCGCACGCAAATTGAGGAGAAAGAAAACGAGGTTTTCAAGGCCTCGGAGCCCGGATTCGGGTTCTAAAACATAAGATGACCCCTTTGGGTCATCACATGCGGACTGCACCATAATTGTGTGGCCGCAGGATGACAAGTGCGGCTGCACTCACAATTATGCGGTCCGCAGAAGAGAAGAATCAGAGAGCCATGTTCCAGTCCAAGTTCAAGTGTCCGGCGGCACTCAGAATTGTGTTGTCCGCACAATCAAATGAAGTGCGACCGCATCTCACTTTTATACGACCGCAGAAGGCCTAGTTGACCAGTCAATCTCAGAGTACGGACCGCACACTGAATTGTGCGGCCGCACAATCTCCGCAGGGGCATTTTCGTCAGATATTTTTAGCTTAGTATAAATAGAACTTTTTGTCATTTTAGGTTAAGTTTTGTTTTGAAATAACACCTGAGCCGTTTTTCTTTACCGTTTTGAGTAAGATTGTACTAGATTAGCTTCTAAACATTAGATTTTCTTTCCCTAATCAATTATTATGCATTCCATCTTAATTTCTTCTTTAATTTCTGCATTTTTCATGAGTAGCTAAATTTCTAGGTAGGGCTGTGGCCCAACCCTAGTGTGGGTACTCAATAGCTGTTTGACTTAGGGCTTGTTTTTGATTTGGTTAGTGATATTTAGCCTAGTTCTTGCTTGAGTTCAAGAATTAATGGTTGCAAATATTCATTCATGCCTAATTGACTTAGTCACTACTTGAGAAAGAGAGACTAAGTCTAGAAAAACTTGGCTAACAAGAAATTGGGGTGAACTCAAGAAATTGATAGCCCCAATTAAATGGTTGACTCTAGAGATAGTAAGACCCGACTTGAGCATTTATCACTTGTTTAGTGCAATACCCATTTGGTGTTGAGAAAGCCAAATTGGGCAAAATCACTCAAACTACCGAGAGGTATAGAGTGAGTAATTGTGTGTGATTGCTATATTACAACCCCTACCAATCAAACTTTGCCTAGAGTTTACAACCCGTTAGGTAACCACCTAGGTGGAAGTCACGACCCTAGATCTTTTACCATTATGAAAACAACAAAAACCAAAAATATAGTCTTCTAGTTTTGTAATTGCAATCAATAGCTTAAAGTAGAATTAGAAATAACAAACAAGAATATGGAAGTTTAATTTGAGGCACATCATACGATTACACTAAATATATACCTAATCTCAATTCTAACTCCCTGTGGATTCGGCCCTGACTTGCATTGGATTTTTATTATTGCATCGATCACCTCACTACCAATATTTGTGGTGTGAGTTTGGGCGACATCAATGAGCTAGAATAATGACGACTTCCTAATTTTTTATTCAATTTGTTATATTTCCTAAAATAGATTGAAGTTGCTAAGAGATCCGGAATATTGTAGAGTTTAAGGAAGCTCACTTGAAGTATGTATGGCTAAAATCCCCTCTTCTTTGGATTGAACCCTTTGGTGTTCATGAAATCGGGGTAAGTCCCAAATTGATCGTTGTAGAAATTACTATTCCAAAATGCACTTCCGTTGAAAGATATATGTGAAATATATGTGTCCCAATGTGTCACGACCTGGATTTCCCACCCTCGGGAGTCGTGATGGAGCCTACTAATAGGAGCTAGGTAAGCCAATTAATTTAACACTTCTCTCAACATCACTAACAGTATATAGAATAACAAGGCAATTAATATAAAAGCGGAAGTATCGAAACATAAATAACTGAAACCAAGTGCGGAAATTCAAATACACCTCTACCCAGATCTGGTGTCACTAACTCACGAACTTCTACTGAGTGCTAAAAACAAAGTCTGAATAAGAATACGGTACTGTCTGATCCGATACAAGGGAAATCAAACGAAAGACAGAGATAAGAGAGACTCCGGGCCATGCGTACGCCAGCAAGCTACCTCGGAAATCTCCGGACTCAAGTAAGCTCCCAACGCTCCTACTGCTGACCAAAGGCTCCTGCTCCGGTACTATGATCTGTGCAAAAAGCACAGAAGTGTAGCATCAGCACAACCGACCCCATGTGCTGGAAGTGCCTGGCCTAACCCCGGCGAAGTAGTGACGAGGCTAGACAGGACCTACCAAAAACAACCTGTGCAGATATATATATACAAAGGCAACAGATATAACAACATAGAATATCAACTAAAAAGGGGAAGGGGGCATGCTCGGGGAAAAAATACAGCGAATACAGATCAACGGATATAACGACGAAACTACCTCAATACCATAGCTCATATATAAGTGGTCGGCGCGCCACACGATCCCATTTCTTAATTCATAAGTGGACGGCGTGCCACACGATCTCATTTCATAATATATAATTGGTCGGCGCGCCACACGATCCCATTGCTTAATTCATAAGTGGACGACGTGCCACACGATCCCATTTCATAATATATATATAAGTGGACGGCGTGCCACACGATCCCATATTATAGAATATATATAAGTGGACGGCGTGCCACACGATCCCATATTATAGTTCAAAATATCTGGCTTTGTAAAGAAGGCCCCATTATGTGAATTCGACAACATAACACTTTAACCCGGCAAGGGTACAGCTAACAGCCCAATATCCCGGCAAGGGAGAGTACATAATAATAGTCTGCACGTCCCGGCAAGGGAATAATCACAACACATCCTCTTTTAAATCACTTCTTTCTCAACTACCACATTCTTGTTCGAGCCAACGCTCCAAAATATACCAATCACAATTCTTCCTCAACCGTTCACATTATATGAAAGTTATCAATTAAACAAGGAAGTTGTGTCACATCATTCGAATTAAAAGCAATTAAGACTCACGGTCATGCTAGACTCCGGTGCATAGACAACCGTCACCATGCCTATACACCGTACTCCACATTTAGCAAGTAGCAAATAACATCCTAATCCTATTCCCTCAAGCCAAAGTTAGAACAAACACTTACCTCGGTCCAAGAATAGCAATCAACTCTCTAATACCGCCTTTCCTCTACAATCCAACTCCGAAACAATGATATCTAGGCATAATTAGTTCAATAATATCAATAAAGGCTCAAAAACATAATCCCATAGCGTAGAAATGAAATTCCAATCATTCTTCCAAAAACACCAAAATTCGACACCGGTCCCACATGGTCCAAACACGAGGCTCGGACCAAAACCCAATCACCCATAACCCCACGAGTTCAAATATATAATTTATTTCAAGATTCGACCCCAAATTGAGGTTGAATCACCCAAAATTCTCAAAACCCTAACTCTACCCAAAACCCCTAATTTCTACTTTGATTTCATGATTTAGGGCTAGGAATTTAGTGATTAGATGAAGAAATTAAGAGAGGATGAAGTTAAGAACACTTACCTAAGAAGCTATGGAGGAAAAGGCCTTCAAAATTCGTCTATGGAGTGCTGGGGAGAAGAGTTCGTGTGGAAAAAATGAGGAATTCCCGTGCTGCTACTGTTCTGGACATTAAAAATATAACTGGGCAAAATTGCCCTTCGCGTTCGCGGGAAAGGGGCCGCGTTCGCGAAGGGCAAACTGGGCAATGCATCGCGAACGCGTGAAAGGGAACGCGAACGCGTAGAGGAAAAATGCTGGGGTCCAAGATTGGCCTACGCGAACGCGTGTTAAGGGACGCGAACGCGATAGAGGACACAACAAATCATCGCGATCGCGATGGCCAGAGCGCGAACGCGATGAAGGGAAATACTGGGGCTTGAATTTGGCTTACGCGTTCGCGAGGGTGAAGACGCGAACGCGAAGTGGGAAGGCACAGAACTACGCGGACGCGGACCTAGTGATGCGAACGCGATCAAGAAAACCCCTGTGCAAAAATTGCAGAAAATCTGCTAACTTCTTAAGTGCAAAAACACCCCGAACCACCTCCAATTCACTCCCGAGCCCTCGGGGCTCCTAACCAATCACACACACTAACTCAATAACATCCTACGAACTTACTCGAACGATCAAATCGCCAAAATAACATCAAAAATCATTGAATCAAGCCTCAAGATCATCATTTTAATTTCAAACTTCATAACTTCAAATTTTAGATATTTAGGTCCGAAACACGTCAAATGACATCCGATTTCGACCAAACTTTACAGAAAGCGCTTAACACATAGTTAAGACTTGTACGGGGCGTCGGAACCAAAATACGAGCCCGATACCATAGTCTTTTGATCAATTTTCATTTCCATTTTCCTTAATAATTTCAGAAGAACAATTTCACAGAAAAATTCATTTCTCGGGCTCTCGACCTCGAAATTCGACTCCGAGCATATGCTCGAGTCCCTATTTTTCTGCGGACCCTCCGGGACCGCCTAATCACGGGTCCGGTCCGTTTACCAAAACTGTTGACCAAAGTCAACTTTAGCAATATTAATATCAAAATTCTTCAATTTTTTCACAAAGTTCACATATTTCAACATAAAACGCTTTCCGGCTACGCGCCCGGACTGCGCATGCAAATCGAGGCAAGCAGAAATGAGATTTTTAAAGGCCTCGGAAGCACGGAAAGGAGAGAAATCCGATGATGACCCCTCTGGGTCGTCACAT
>NW_017672013.1:59008-114000 GCF_001879085.1 Nicotiana attenuata
TTTTATGAAAATCCCGAGCTACTGTTCTGTTTTTAACTTAAAAATTTGCTGGGCAAAATTGCCCTTCGCGTTCGCGAGAAAGGGGACGCGCTCGCGAAGGGTAAACTGGACACTCCATCGCGGACGCGTGAAATAGAATGCGAACGCGTAGAAGAAAATGTTGGGGGGTCCAGGGACTGTTATACGCGAACGCGTGAGGGGCCACACGAACGCGTTCAGGACGCTGGTAAAGCTACGCGTTCGCGATAGTGAGGATGCGAACGCGAAGGAGGGGGAATTAGAACTACGCGATCGCGTGAAGTAGGACGCGAACGCGTAAGAGGGGAACACCAAAGCACTGCGAACGCGAGCCTGAGGCCGCGTTCGCGAAGAACAAAATGCCTGTGTAAAAATGCAGCGGAATCTGATCCTTTCCTAAGTGTAAAAACACCTCGAACCACCTCCAATTCACTCCCGAGCCCTCGGGGCTCCTAACCAATCAAACACACTAACTCAATAACATCCTACAAACTTACTCGAGCGATCAAATCGCCAAAATAACATCAAAAATCATTGAATCAAGCCTCAAGATCATCATTTTCATTTCAAACTTCATAACTTCAAATTTTAGATATTTAGGTCCGAAACACGTCAAATGACATCCGATTTCGACCAAACTTTACAGAAAGCGTTTAACATATATCTAAGACTTGTACCGGGCGTCGAAACCAAAATACGAGCCCGATACCATAGTCTTTTAATCAATTTTCATTTTCATTTTCCTTAATAATTTCAGAAAAACAATTTCACAGAAAAATTCATTTCTCGGGCTCTCGACCTCGAAATTCGACTCCGGGCATATGCCCGAGTCTGATATTTTTCTACGGACCCTCCGGGACCGTCAAATCACGGGTCCGGGTCCGTTTACCAAAAATTTTGACCAAAGTCAACTTTAATTATTTTAAAGCCACATTTTGAAAATTTTCACAGAATTTAACATATAAGCTTTCCGGCTACGCGCCCGAACTGCGCACGCAAATCGAGGCAAGCAGAAATGAGGTTTTCAAGGCCTCGGAAGCACAAAAAGAGAGAAATCCGGTGATGACCCTTTGGGTCGTCACACAATGCTTTCATCATGTTATATTATCATTTGAAGATGTGTTAAAAATACATAATATTTGCTACAAATGCCTAGACGTCAAGTCAAATTTGAATAAAGATTGTTATTCCAAATGGTGTGAAAAGCCTCTATGTGCCTTAGTCTTTAATTTTCTCACGTGTGTAATCAAGTCATGAATGAAAAGCCTTGTTGCTGTTGACATGATAATAATATGAAAATGTGAAAAATCATGAAATGCGGCCAAGTGCCAAGTATGATATAATAATTGTGGCCACTACTGTCAATGAAGTGAAAAACGTGAAAGAAGTGTGAAATAAGATGATTGATAGAAAATGGTAATGTCTCGGGCGAGACGACCTAGCCGAACGAGCCGTGATCGGACACCATACCGCACACATGGTGGTAATTATGCTGGAAATTAAAACTGGAATTTGATAATGAAAGTATGATTATGGTTGATGTCTTAAATGATACGACCTGGGTCGATCGGATCGTGATCGGACTCCGCGTGAGAATGCGGTGGTATTATGGATAATGGAGTATCAATATTAAAGATATCCCAAATCTAAAGTCATGAAAATTTACTTGAAAGCTTATGTAATTCTGAATTTGATGTTGTGGTGTTATTTAACGCTTTTATTGATTTTATGATTACTTCCTTCTTGTATTATTGTTCATTCTAATGAGATGGTGTTTAGTTATGCATACTAGTACTATTCAACGGCACTAACGTCCCTTTTTCCGGGGGAGCTATATCTTTAATTGATACAGGTGGTTCCACAGTAGACGTCATCGACCAATGTTAGAGGTATACTCCTCCTAGCAGTGTTGGGAAGCCCCATTTCATTTCGAGGTCGTACATCTTTTGTTTCTTATGTATTGTACTACAGGCATAATTGGGGCCTTGCTGACGGTACTTTTGTAGTACTCTTTTGTATCTATTTAGAGGCTTTGTAGACACTATGTGATTGTATATGGGTGTTGGAAAGGTAAACGGTTTATGTTGTGTTTTAGACTCTTGTTTCACTCAATCATAAGAATGTGCGTATTTTGAAACTTAACGATGGGGTAACTAATGAAATGATTTAGTAATATATATATATATATATATATATATATATATATATATATATATATATGATCTTCCTATTGTATAATTGGTGAAAACATGCCCTCCGTTGTTCATAAGTGAGTCAGGTAGAAAGTGTCTAACAGGCTTGCTTGAGCGGGTCCACTAGATTGAGTGTTGGTCGCGCTCCCCGAGTTTGGGCATGACAATTTACTTTTATGCTAAAGTAAATTATCATTAGGAAAGACATGTGAAAAATATATATTGCATCGACATTGAAAAGTAAATAATGTAATTATTAAATTTTTCTATCACTAATAATATCTCTATCTTTATAAGTATATGTCATAAAATTGACAATAATATACTAGCCATTGTAAGGAAGACATATGATGAACGGATTATTATACAAAAATAATACTTTCTTTGACAAAAGCCTCTTGATATGTATGTGGCTGTAAAAAAGAGGCTACAACTTCTTAAAAACAAGGCAAAAACTTTAACACTTGAAATATTTGCAATTATAATCGATATTGAAATATCTAAAAGTAGGAAACGATCAAGATGAATTTTGATATACTAGAATAATTAATATTATTTGAATATTACTTTGCTGCACTAAATTTTATCGTCAATACAATAATAAAAATATATGTGCAACAACACATATAGTAAACCAAAAATGAATAAGGCAAAATACCCTCAAACCACACTAAAGTTGGCATGGATTATTAATTAGTTACACTCCTGGCCTCAATTAACCCCCTGATAGCCATTACCCCCTTTGATATTGATGTGGCAAAGAGTATGAATATATTATCTTTTAAGCGCGTGAAAGTGAAGAAAAAACAAAGAAAAAGAAAACTTTCAAGTGGGTTATTTTTTTAACTTTTAATTATCAGATAGTCATATATAATGATTTATTTGTTATGATTATGTTTTTTTTTTTTTTTTTTTGCTTCATCTTTTTATAAGATGTGTACTTTACCCCAACTTTCATTTTTTTTAATTTCTTCTATAGATATAATGTCTATTTGTTCCAACTGCGTAGTTTTTCTTTTCGGAAAAATTTGTGAAAATTTTTGTGGGATATCCATTATTTTAGAGAAATAAATTTCTAGACAAAATAGTAGAGTACTAGCAGTGTATTTCTTGTTATTTTTTTTTAGATATAATGGTTATTTTTTTAATCTTTTCGAGTCAAATCAGTAATCTTTTTGGCTACATCTCCAATATTTTTATCACACTAAGAAGGTATAGAAAAAATAATAAACTTACAATTGTGTATTTTTTTAATTTCTTATTTAGATGCAATGACTATATTATTTTAATTGTGTATTGTTTTTTCCCGGGCAAAATCTTAAAAAAAAAAATACTTCAAGCTCCATAAATTTTAGCTAAATAATTTTTTTTAGCCAAAATAATAAAGTTTAAGATATGTATTTTATATTTTTTTAGATGCCATGACCATTTATTTTAACTGTGTATTTATTCTTTTTCATATCAAATCTAAAAAAAATAACTAAAACTTCATTATTATTAGCTAAATAAGAAAAATTAGCTTAAATAAAAAATTTCTAGCCAAGTTTCATTATTACTTTTATTTAAAAAATATTATCTAAAAAAGAAATACATTTAAAAAGGCAAAATATATATTTTATTGTTCAAAAATGGCACATGGTTAGGAAAAAACCACATGTCAGGCGAGTGCATGCCACTTTTCCTAGGATGAGATTGTCCAAGGGGGTAACAACTATCGAATAATCAAGTTCTGGGGGGTAATTAAAATTATTCGAATATGCAACCAATAATCCGTACCAAATTTAGGAGTGTTTTACGTTAGTTTGCCAATGAATAACCAAGCGAGAAAAGGTGTTACCAACTCAGTTGATGTGTAGAACAACAAACTATGATAGTAACCGGTATAGCAACAAATACTACTATAAAAATGTCTCATTCTTCCTAAATTTAAAATTTAATTATTCATATCATAGGTTTAGATGATATCCAATCATTTTTACCTCGATAAAAAGGTCACCACATTATGATCAACATTGATCATTCATAGAAATTTGTACCTTTTTCTTTTGAAGTTTATTTTAATGTGATTAATACTATTGTAAGTATCTTTTTACTACAAAACTTGACATCCACGTGCGAAGCATGTGTCGAGAAACTAATAAATTTAAAATATACTATGCACCAAAAATTTGAAGTTATCACTCATGTTTACTTCGAACGGTACTTGTAGCTGGTCTCTAAAGAACTTGACAATGTTCGAACAAGGTGTACTATTAATGCATATAACTGCAAAATCTATTTGTAATTTGTTTGAAATATAATTGGACTAATTTGTGGAGTCCAACTAGGAAAGAGTTCAAACAATTCAAGGAATTTTTTTTAACTTCCCTTTCCTCTTTTCTTCCTTGGTGTGACGACCCGGTCAGTCGTCTTATGAGTTATCGCTCTGTTTTCCCCATTTCTGCTTCTTATTGCTTTATTCATCTGCGTTTTGGGGTATCGGGTTGGTTGGATTGAATCCGGATTGGTTTTGGTGAGGTTTGAGACACTTAGTCTCTTTTAATAAAGCTTAAGTTGAAAAAGTCAACCGGATGTTGACTTATGGGTTAGAGGGCTCAGATGTGAGTTCCGATGGTTCGGTTAGCTTCGGGAGGTGATTTTTGACTTAGGAGTGTGATCGGAATGGGTTTTGGAAGTCCGGAGTAGAATTATGCTTGAATTGGCGAAGTTGATATTTTGGCGATTTTCGGTAGATAGGCTAGATTTTGATCCGGGGGTCGGAATGGAATTCTGAGAGTTGAAGTAGCTTCTTTGTGTCATTTGGGATATGTGTGCAAAATTTCAGGTCATTCGAATGTGATTTGGTTGGGTTTTTGATCAAAAGCGTATTTCGAAAGATTTTAGAAACTTAGGCTTGAATCTGATGTGTTTTGAGTAGTTTGATGCTGTTTGAGGTATTTTGATAATGGGAACAAGTTTGCATAAGGTTTTAAGATGTGTTGGTGCTTTTTGTTGAGGTCCCGGGGGCCTCGGGTCAGGTTTGGGTGGTCATTCGGATCATAATTGGAGTTTGAAAGTTGCAGAAATTGCAGGTTCAGTGTTGCATAAAAATTGCCCTTCGCGATCGCGTAGGGTGTATCGCGATCGCGTAGAAGGATTGAGGAAGGCCAGGAAATAAGTCTTCGCGTTCGCGAGAGGTGCTTCGCGTTCGCGGAAGGTTGGTAAGCAGTGCATCGCGTTCGCGTAGGTGTTATCGCGTTCGCAAAGGATTGGGTGGAGGAAGCATCGCGTTCGCGGGGTCCATGTCGCGTTCGCATAGTGTTTTTCTTTTATGGGAATTAAAAATTTGTGCTTCGCGATCGTGAGGCTAGTTCCGCGATCGCGATGAAGGAAAGGCAGAACTGGGCAGAATGTTTTAAGTCATTTCATCTGCGATTTTGGGTCTATTTTCACCCATTGTTGATCATTTTGAGAGCTTCTTGGTGGAGATTAAAGAGGATTCAAAGGGAATCGATTGGAGGTAAGATTTTTTAACTTAAAACTCGTTTCTATTGTGGAATCTACCTAGAAAATCATGAAACTTAAGCTAAAAATGGAAGAACTAGGGTTTGGAATTTTGGGATTTTGATTTGGGGACTTGGAGGACCAATTGGGGTCGGATTGGAGAACTTTTAGTATGGATGAACTCGTGGGGGGATAAGGAACCCGTTGATGTATAAAATGTCTGAATTTCGAGAAGTGGGCCCGAGGCTCGGGTTTTGCTAATTTCGGGATCGTTGTATTTTTCAATTGGATTCGCTTGGGCTTTGTTCCCTTAGCATATTGTGACGTATTCGTTCTGATTTTTTGGATAGATTCGGTGCGCATGGAGGCCGATTCGAGGGGCAAAAGCGTCGCGAGCTAGAGATGTAGCCGGTTCGAGGTGAGTAATGATTGTAAATGATGCTCTGAGGTTTTGAGACCCCGGATTGCACATTGTAGTGCTATATTGAGGCGAGACACACACTCGATGACGAGCGTGGGGTCGTGCACTATTGGGGATTGTGACTTGGTCCGTCGCGATTGATGATTTTACCACGTATTTGACTGAAACTTATTTGTTATCATTATGGTTTGGGCTGATTTCCATATTTGGGCTTTGTGCCAACTATTTGAACCCTTCGGGGATTTTCGTTGATATTTCCTCACTGTTTTTACTTTATACTTGAACTCAGCCATGTTATTTCCACTGTTTTCAAAACTCAGCCATGTTTACTCTGTTTTAATACTCAAATGATGTTTAAATGACGTTTTGGGCTGAGAAATACTGTTTTACTGTTTTCCCGAGAGGCTTATGTGATTTTTGACTAAGTAAGGCCGAGGGCCTGTGTTGTGAGGATATCTTTGGGATCGGGCTGCACGCCGCAGCAGTGATATATATCTTTGGGATCGAGCTGCACGCCGCAGCGGTAATACATATCTTTGGGATCAGGCTGCACGCCGCAGCGGTGATACACTGATTTGATTATGAGGCTGAGGGCCTGAGATAAAGGAAGTTGAAGATAAAGGAAACTACAGACTACTTTGATTTCCAGCCCACTAAACTTCCTCCCAATAACACACAAAATCCAGATATAAACTTCCTACTATTCTGACAGGCCCCCCAATCACTGTTACAGTAAATACTTAAGGAAAAATCAGGAAGATCATTGAGGAAAATACCAAAATCAGAGGTACCTTTGAGATATTGCAACAGATGTAAAGCTGCCTGCATTTGAGGGATGCAAGGCCTTTTCATGGACTGACTTAGGTGTTGGACTGCAAAAGAGATGTCAGGCCTGGTATGAATGAGGAAATTCAGCTTCCCAATCAGACATCTGTAACTCTCAGAGTTAGGTAAGACATGACCTTCAGTGTGTAACGACCCGGCCGGCCGTTTCATGAGTCACCGCTCTGTTTCCCCCCATTTCTGCTTCTTTATTCATTGCTCATCTATGTTTTATGGTATCGGGTTAGTCGGTTTGAATTCGGAATGATTTTGGAAAGGTCTGAGACACTTAGTCTCTTAAGTTGGTCTTTTAGTTCGAAAAGTCAACCGGAAGTTGACTTGTGAGAAAACGATCTTGGAATTTTGTTTTTATGATTCGGATAGCTTCGGGAGGTGATTTTGGACTTAGGAGCGTGATCATAATTTGTTTTGGAGGTCTGGAGTAGATTTAGGCTTGAATTGGCGAAATTGCAATTTTTGCATTTTTCGGTTGGTAGTGGGATTTTGATATAGGGGTGGGAATGGAATTACGGAAGTTGCAGTAGGTCCGTTGTGTCATTTCGGACGCGTGTGCAAAATTTCAGGTCATTCGGACGAGGTTTGATAGACGTTTTGATCGAAGTCAGAATTCGAAAGTTTTTGGAGTTCATAGGCTTGAATCCGTGGTAGATTTGATGTTTTGATGTTGTTTTGAGTGTTCTGAATGTTGGAAAAAGTTTTAATGATGCTATGGGAGGTGTTGTCATATTTGGTTGAGTTCCCGAGGGCCTCGGGTGAGTTTCGGGTGGTTAAACAGATCAAATTCATGTTTGAAAATTTACAGATTTTCTTCATTTCTGTTGCAGGCAGTTTTGTTTTTCGCGACCGCGTAGAATGGTCCGCGATCGCATAGGCTTAGTCGATCAGGGGTGAGATTTGTTCTACGCAATCGCATAGGTAAGGGCACGATCGTGTTTGGCTGGGAAGTTGTTGTTCGCGAACGCAGGGTCAGGGTCGCGTTCGCGTAGAAGGAAAGGAGCTGGTGAGGAGTTGGCAGGTTGTTCTATACGATCGCGTGGGAGAGGCCGCGATCGCATGAGTTTGTGAAACCAGTGCTTCGCGATTGCATGGAGGTGTTCGTGATCGCGTAGGGTTAAATGGGGCCAGTCATCATTTGTGCTTCGCGATCGCAGGGCTATTTTTGCGATCACGGTGAAGGAATTTTAAATCATTGGGCAGAATGTTTAAAAAGCCATTTTCGCGATTTTTGGCCAAAGTTCACCATTTTGAGTTGGTTTTGGAGCTTCTTGGGGGAGATTGAAAAGGTAATTCAAGAGAGCTTCTTTGAGGTAAGATTATTGAACCTAAAACTCGATCCTATGTTGATTCTTACTGGTTTAAACATGAAATTTGTGGAATATAAAGCCTAAAATTGGGGAGTTAGGGCTTGAAATTGGAGACTTTGATTTGAGAATTTGAGGGGTCGTTTGTTGTCGGATTTTGATGTATTTGATATGTATGAACTCGTGAGAGTGTAAGGATTCTAGTTTTGTGATTTTTATCGGAATCCGAGACGTGGGCCCGGGGGTCGGGTTTGGTCAATTTCGGGATTTATGGTGTAAATTGGTTATTTGCGAGTGGGTTTTGTTCCTTTAGCCTATTTTGATGTTATGATTCCGATTTTGGATAGATTCGACGCTTGTTAAGGCCGATTCGAGAGCCAAGGGCGTCGCGGGCTAGAGTTTGGCTTGGATTGAGGTAAGTAACGCTTCCAAACTTGGTTCTGAGGGTTCAAAACCCCGAACTATGTGTTTTACGATTACTATTGAGGTGACGCAAATGCCAAGTGATGGGCGTGTGGCGTGCACCGTGGGAATTGCGTCCTGGATCATTCCATGGCCCCGCTTAGTGACTTTTTTTTTGCTGATATTTGTGTCGCACTTATGTGATTAAGTTGATGAGATGTAAATCATGCTAATTATCATGTTAAGGCTTCACGCCAATACTGTTGAGACTCTAGGGGTCGATTATTTCTGTCATTTTACTTGCTTTATTGATATGTTATACTCAGTCCTGTTCATGCATATTGTATCATGCCTCAGTCTCAATTATTGTTATTTGACATATCATATCATTGTTCGGGCTAGTATCATGACATTTTGTGCCCGTGTGAGTGAGACTGGAGAGTGATGATTGAGTAAGGCCGAGAGCCTGATTGTAAGCGACAGTATATCTGATCAGGTTGCACGCTACAGCGGTTGTGTTGATGATTATGATAGCGCTTGGGCTGTAGGAGCCCCTCCGGTGTCTGTAACACACCCCCAGTGAGCGCAGTTGATGATATTGAGGGATGGATCTTCCCTCGACATGGATCTTGTCCGGAGTATTTATACCTGGAGATGGATCTTCTCCATAAGGCTGGAATGGCCTTCCTCAGTACTGGATGATTGCGGTCAATGATATATATATATATTCCGGGATGGATCTTCCCTGGGCCTGATGGCCATATACAGTACCGAGTAGTTGAGCACTTGTGAGTAGAGGTACACGGAACATTGATCGTGTTGTATGTGCTTTGGTACATAGAGATTTCCTGAGCATTATACTTCGTACAGTTTAGACTGCATTTATTTACTACTGAGATATTATTTGACTCTGCAAGCGTGTCTACTTTTTTTGTATAGTTTAATTTATATGACCTGTTGAGGTTTGGTTCGTCACTACCTGTCAGTCCATAATTTGGACTTGTTACTTACTGAGTTGGTATACTCACGTTACCCCCTGCAACCCTATGTGCAGATCCAGGTATCTCAGGGCACGGTAGCGGTTGCTGATCATTGTATTTGCGGACTTCTTTCGAGATAGCGAGGTAGCTGCTGGGCGATCGCAGTCCCGCCTTCTCCTTCCTTATCTTCCTTTCATTTTGTTGTTGGCTATTCTGAGACTATATTAGTCTTGTCTTATTTCGAACCATTGTAGTATTTTGCTCATGACTAGTGACACCCGAGGTCGGGCATGTATTTTCCGCTTTATTTTGATCTTTACTTTATGTCTTCTATTGGAACTCTGTTAAAATATGGTTTTACTTAAGTTTTAAATTAAATCTGGAGTGTTTGGGAATTTAGTTGGTTGGCCTAGTTTCACGATAGGCGCCATCACGACCGGGTCGATTTTAGGGTCGTGACACAGTGGCCTTTAGCTTTTCATGCATATCAAGAGGGCAAACAACATAGGAACAATCAGAAGAATGGAATTCCTTGAGAAGGTCATGAATGAACTTCCTTTGATGAAGTAAAACCCGAGACTCATTATGCAGCACCTCAATCCCCAAGAAGTAACCAAGGTTGCCTAAGTCCTTAATCTTAAATTGATCACGGAGCAATGCTTTCACAGCAGAGGTTTCAGCTAAATCAGTCCTAGTGATGATTATATCATATACATACACCACCAAAATGGCAAAAGACTCTCCAGAACCCCAAGTAAACAGAGAATAATCATTTATGGAATGCACATATCCCCTAAAATTCAAAGCAGTTGACAACTTGGCATACCACTGTTTAGAGGCTTGCCTTAGCCCATATAAAGACTTCTTGAGTTTGCAAACTAGAGGAGCTGAAGAAGAAGAGGAAGAAACAGACAACCTAGGTGGAAGTTTCATGAAGACCTCCTCATCCAAATCCCCATGTAGGAAAGCATTGTTGACATCTAATTGAAACGAAGGCCATTTCTTTTTGATAGCCACAACAATTAGAGTTTTAACGGTGGACATCTTTACAACAGGTGAAAAGGCTTCATGAAAATCTATCCCTTCAACTTGAGTTTCCCCCCTAACTACAAGTCTAGCCTTGTATCTCTCTATAGTCCCATCATCTTTGTATTTGACCTTTTACACCCATTTGAAGTTCAACAATGTCCCAAGTGCCATTGGCCTCTAAGGCCTCAAATTCATTTTCATAGCATCCTGCCACTCAGGATTAGATGCTGCTTGTGAGTAAGTGTTAGGCTCAAAAACAGTATGCTTATCAAGAGTAGAAACAAAGTGGAGCTAGCAGATTTAAGGCCTTGTCAAGGAAGATGGTAGACATAGTTTTGTAGATAGGAAGGAGGGTTATGAAGCCTGGAGGACCTTCTATCCACAAGAGCTGTTTAACTAGAAACAGGGGAGGAAATGGGCTCGGGTGGTAAGGAGGGAGAAGGAGAAGGCAGGGGATCAGTGGTGACAAGTGTTGGAAAGGAACCAATAGAGGATGAAGTTGTTGGTGAACTAGGAGAAGCATGGTATATTCGAGTAGGCTCAGAAAAGTCAGATTGAGGAGAATGGTTGAAACAAGCAGAAAGAGGCATGTTACACATGGGAGAACCCTTTGATGTTGTTTGAATAAAAGGGAATATATGTTCATGAAAGATAACATCCCTTGAAACAAAACAAGTATGGTGCTTCAAATCATACAATATGTATCCTTTCTTTGCAAAGGGATATCCTAAAAATACAGGGGGTAGCCGTTGGTTGAAGTTTGTCTCTATGAGGTTTTGGGATAGTAGAGTAGTATAAACATCCGAAGGCTCTAAGATTGGAATAAACATGAAGTTTGTTATAGTGTATTTCATAGGGACATTTAAATTTTAGCAAATTGGAAGGGAACCTATTTATCAAATAGGTGGCAGTGAGAATGCATTCTCCCCAGATCTAATGGGAAGTTCAGACTAAAAGAAAAGGGCCCTAGCAGTTTCTAAGAGATGCCTGTGCTTTTTTTCTACAACTCCATTATGTTGTGGAGTGTGAGGACATGATGTTTGATGTATGATCCCCTTCTTAGAGAAGTATGCATAACCAATAGTGCTTTATCCTAATTCTAGGGCATTATCACTCCTTACAGTTTGAACTTTTAACTGGAAATGTGTTTCAGTCATGGCTATGAAGGCTTTTAAGAGGTCAAAGACATTACTTTTGGCACCCATTAGGTGGGTCTAAGTGGCTCTAGAGAAATCATCTACAATAGCCAAAAAATACTTTGAGCTATTCTAAGTGGGAGAATGATAAGGACCCCAGGTGTCAATGTGTATTAACTGAAAAGATTTTGTATTTTGTATGCTGCTATCAGGGAATGGCAGTCTAATTTGCCTTGCTAAGGGACAAATTGGGCAAGAAATGACTGTTTGGGAGAAAAATGTAGAGCAAGAGGAGGAATATGTTTCATTCTGGAAAAAGGAATGTACCCAAGTCTATAGTGCCAAACAAACTCCATTAATTGTTCAAGTTTGCATCAGCATGTACATGTCTGCACACCCCCAGTGAGCGCAGTCGACTATATATATGGATCGGGCTGCACGCCGCAGCGATATATGGATCGGGCTGCACGCCGCAGCAGTTACTATATGGTACCTATTGAGCATGATTGCTGAGTGTGAGCGTTGAATGGTAGAAGTTGAATCACGAGTGACTGAGAAGCTAGCCCGAGGGGCGATAGTTCTATACATGCACATGAGTGATGTTTCCCTGAGGGGCCTGATTATAAAATTATTGATTGTCACCTCTCTTTAGAGTGAGTTTCTATCTAATATGTTGATTTAATGACTGTTTTCACTCATCTTTATACTGAGCCTCTGTCGAAAATGTTAGATAAATGTTTTTAAGCAACTTTCATTTAAGCTGGGGTTTATGAGATGTTCAGAATTTAATCACTGATTTGGCTTTTGTTATTTCCACTGAGATTTTCTTGCTAGGAGGTGTTTATGACTCTTGTTTTGCCCGAGGGTCTGTTTATGAACTATGTTTTGCCCGAGGGGCCGATTATGGTTTTCAGCTCTTTTATTAAAAAATGGTATTGAACCCCTAGTGAATCTGTCGGAAGGCAATTTAAATGTTTTTTACCAAAAGCTGGATCTTAAAAGAGGCGATTGAGTTGTATTCTGATTTAGCAGCCTGTGTGCTTATTGAGTTTAACATAAATGTGGATTCATTATTTTCTACTAGTCAGTCTTTATTTACTCTTATTACTTGCTGGGTTGGAGTACTCACATTACTCCATGCACCTCATGTGTAGATTCATGTATTTCGGAACCCGGTAGCGGGTGTTGGTTGCTCAAACGCGGAGTCATCAGAGTTAGCAAGATGGCTGCACGACATTCACAGCACCGCTTCCTTCCTCTCATTTTCATTTCTATACTTAGTACATTTTACTTTTTTTGTTGTATTCAGACCTTGGTAGATGCTCATGACTAGTGACACCCCGATGTCGGGCTTGTGTAATTATTCCGCATTTTTCTTTTAAATGTTTATTATGAGATTAACGGTTTATAAATGGTATAAAAACAAATTTTAATGGAAATTGGTTGACTTGGGGAATTGTGTCGGCTGGTCTTGTCTTCACGAGAGGCGCCATCACGACCGGGTCCGGTTTGGGGTCGTGACAAGTTGGTATCAGAGCTTAGGTTACATAGGTCTCACGAGTCATGAGCAGGTTTAGTAGAGTCTCGCGGATCGGTACGGAGAAGTCTGTATTTATCCTCGAGAGGCTGCAGAACCTTTAGGAAAACTTCACATTCTTGAATTCTTATTGTGCGCCCTTGATTCAGCTTGAAAAGTAACTCTTGAAATTCCTTCCACGCGTTAATATGCGCGCATGAGCGCTTAGTATCAGATGTGCATCGATGGCTTGTGATTCCCTGATCGAGGGGCGAGATGTGATCTCTGTGTGTTGATGTTGGGCCAGTCTAGAAAGACTTGAGGCCGGATTATTACCTATTGCTTGAGCCCTGAGCGGTTGCTTGCGTGAGCACTTATTTCTGGATCTAAATGTGCTGTTGTGCCCCTATTAAGGGAAGTGATGACTGGTTAGTACGTGATGAGGGTGATGTGACTGCGAGATGTGATCATATGATTTGGAAGCGACGAGAAGGATCTGCTGGAGGATAGATGATCTATTAGGTGTTTGATTTCTATTGTGATTGGATGTATAGCCCTGAGTTATGGGTGTGTGAAGAATCTTTTCATGTTTCCTAGTTGGGAGTAAAGTAAATTTCATGTTACGGTATGAGTCGAGACTCAGGAAGACTAAGTGACTGCGTAATGGTTATGACGGTGGAAGGTATACATAAATATTAGTTTAAGGCGAAGCAGGTGGGTTATCTCCTGCGAAGTGTTCTGGAGTTGTGTGATCCTTATGTTGTCCGTTAGAAGATCCCATTTACAAGTAAAATATATGTGTTGAAATTTAGTTAGGGTCGCTTAAGAGGGTGGGTTTAGTTTTTACGTGAGGAAATGCGAGAGTTGCAGAAGTTATAAAGTACCAGATGGTCTGTGTTCCACGAGCGTATGAAGGATTGAGTTAATCTCACTGTGGTATTATGGCAGCAATTAAGTATATGCGTTATGGGTTATTGTGTGTGTTTTGATCTATGGCTTCGAGCCAAGTGGGGGAGTTTGCTATTGATTATCTGATTGTACGGTTATGTGCTATGTTGGTCCCAGTTCGAGGCGTGCTGGTGAATCAGTTATGGTTTGCGGAGATTGAGCTCGAGGATGGCTCGAGTAAAGGAAAAAAAATTCGACTAAGGTAAGGTGACATTTCGCGGTGTCGGGAGTGCTAATGAGGCACAGGTCGTTCGGTTCTTTTGATCGGACTAATTGCATATTGGGTAGAGTGGATGATTATAGAGAATGATTCTAATGCAATCTGGGTTTTACATGTAACAATTGGAGATTTTCAGGTGTATAATTTGGCTAGAAACTGAGATTTTGCATCTGGAGGGTGTCAAGACTTGAGTCATTTCTACATCAATTATGGAATTCTATACATCAGCATTAGGAAAATAATGTCTTCAGATTCGCAGTCTTTTCAGGGTAGGTATTCTGAATGTGGTGCTTTTGGGGAATATTTGAAAGAGAATTCAGCGGGTTGTGAGCCTTAGACTGTGTGGTATCATGCTTGGGTCTCGTGTGGTGAGCCTGGGTTGAGGAATCGCGATGTTATAGCAAGAAACAGTATCAGGTTAAAGGAAAATCGGAAGGGAGCTCGGGTAGATGGGATAGTTTGGTAGTATGCCGAACCAGTATGGCAAAGATATGATTAGTTCTTTAGATGTTTGCGAGGTAATGAGCTTCTACAGGTGTTTCACGGCACTGCTCTTAGATTTTGGGTGGCTTGTATAGCTTGGTTGAGTTAGAAGGATTCATTCATGTCAGCTTTGGTTTCGTCAAAAGGGGAGACGGGGAGTTCTTGATGATTTCTACTGCGGTTAGAGATGCGTATTTTCTGCGAGTGTAAGAAGCAAGGAATGTGTAGAGATTTTCTTCTGAATGGGATCAATGGAAAGTTCTTGTTTGGCTGAGTACATAGTTGCTTGTGGCTCGGAAAGGATATGAAATTCTCATGCTATTTTAGGATGGTTTGGTATATGCGGCATGTGTGGACGATTGAGATCTGCGTGTGTAAGGCTACGGTTCAGTTCTGAAAGGAAGGACATAAATTCTTAGGCAGCACGGGCAATTTTGGATGAATAAGGGAAAGGTACTACTGATTGGTTTGGCTTGATGAGGGTATACATTTCAGAAACAGCGATGTGTTTGAGTTATGGATGCTTTATTGATATTGCGGCACTATCTTGTCTTATCGACTAAGGATATGCTAGTTGCCAGATGGCACAGAAGAATTATAGGTGTACCTCTCGTAGGATGATTGAGTATTAGAGGTGTGTTGTATATTCCAGCGGCGAAATTGGGATCAGATATGGTAATTCATGTGCTTTATGGACTTGGAAACTGGAAGTTCTCATAAGCAGGTTAGCTCGTGGTTGAGGACGGTAAAGATGTGGGTAAGTTAATCAGATGATAGTATGTGCTATAATTCAGTCAATGTGAACCTTCGGAGGGTTATTTATCTGTTGTGAGTGACTAGAGTTGGTGTATGGTTCATTAGTAGACTTATATGGATGCATGTTCTGCATCGGGACGGCTTTGTTGACCCTGAATTGTATTGTTGAGGGATGTGTTGATTCGATTGTTATTGAGCTTATTAGTAATCTGGGAGGTCTATGAGTCATCTTTCTATGTTGCGAGGTGTTATGATTTGTTGGTTATAGGCACATATGGTGCGGTTCTATTGGGGTCTCATAGTGGGAGTCGAGCGGGAGGAGTATTGGATATTGCTTGGCGGATGGAGCATCGATTATGTCCTTCGGGTTGTGCGGTGTTATGTATTTGCTTCACCGTGGTTATGATGATTTACTTTGGTTCTAGACATCAATTGCGCGTGGTCGTCAATTTCGAGCAGAGTGACTTAAGGTGTTTCATGTGGAGCAGTGTTTGGGTAGGGTCGCGCAGTGCAGCGAAGTTATGTGGAGGTATGACTTTACGGGTTATATTCGTGTGATCGGTTTCTATGATGTGGGACGGGTCCTCGACCTTGTGTTGTAGTGGTACTGGTGAGCTTGTAGTACAGCTCTTTCATTTGAGTCATTTTCATGATCGAGTATGTTCGGACCATTGCTTATTGGTACGCGTATTGCGCAAGTTATGGCTTAGGCCTGTATTGATGTGTCATGTCACCAGAGTAGTGTGTTGGATTAGAGGAGATCGTTAGGATCATTAATGAATACGAACGGATTTGATTTCAGCATGCTGGAAGGATAATATCGAGGTTCAGCTCAGAAAGTTGCTATGGCCTTTGCCAAAGGAGAAGTGGCTTCAGGAATGGTGAATCTGAGAAATGGTTATGGCTTACTGCGTGTTTTAGCTATCATTGGCAGCATATGGAGGTGTTGGAATGAGACTTTAGTGATAAGAGTTTTTCTATCGGTATTCGGGTGTTGTGTGCAGCTGCTGTGATTAGAAGTTAACACTACAAGTGTTTGAGTTATGTGGTATATCATGTGATTGCACCTGAGATAGCAGGTATGGGTTATTACAGCTTGTTCGGGCTTATACGCAGTATAAATGTGAGATTCTGATTGCATCGAGGATTTCAGAAGTGGAAATGTGGTTCAATGGTTTATGGGCTAGATTGTATTGTAAAATTTCAGTTTATATGTGTTATCGGACCTATATGAGATAGGGTCACGTGGGATCACCCCCGGGTATATGCATGGTAAGGCTATTCAGCGAGTGGTTGGCTTTTGGAACAACTCTGGGCACGTTTGAGGACGAACGTACGTTTAAGTGGGGGAGGATGTAACGACCCGACCGGTCGTTTTGAGTTTTTGCACTTTGTTCGTCAGTTCTCGGACATAACTTGCCCCGTGTGGTGTATTATGACTCATGTAATTGTTGGTTTTGGTTTTCAAGGTAATCGGAATGAAATGGGAAGAACAGTTGTCAGTTTGAAGCTTGAAATTTGACAGGTTTGACCAAGATTTGACTTGCTTGTGTATAAACTCGGGTTGGCATTTTTATGATTTTGTTAGCTCCGTTAGGTGATTTGGGACCTAGGAGCGTGATCAGAATGCATTTTGAAAGTCCGTGGAAGGTTTAGGCTTGAATTGGCGAAATTGAGATTTTGGCGATTTCCGGTTGGTAGGCGAGATTTTGATAAAAGGGTCGGAATGGAATTTCGAGAGTGGTAGTAGCTTCGTTATGTGATCTGGGATGTGTATGCGAAATTTCAGGTCATTCGGACGTGGTTTGGTATACTTTTTGACCAAAAGCGAAATGCGAAAGATTTTAGAACCTTAGACTTGAATTTGATGCCTCTTTGTGGTTTTGATATTATTTAAGGTGTTTTGAAGATTGGTACAAGTTCGAATAAGGTTATGGGATATGTTTGTGATTTTGGTTGAGGCCTCGGGATGGTTTCGGATAGTTATCGGGAAGTCGGACTTGAAGTTTTGCAGTAGAAAATTTGCTGCCTCTGTTGTTTCCGCACCTGCGGATTGGTGACCGCAGGTGCGATGCCGCTGGTGCGTAAAGGAGACCGCAAAAGCGGTGATGGCCGCAGAAGCGGAGACTTTGACCGCATCTGCGGAACCGCAGGTGCGGTACCTGGGTCGTAGATACGGAACCTGAAGGAGTAAGTGAAATCCGCAGAAGCGGGTCTTTTTCCGCAGAAGCGAAAGCGCAGGTGCGCTTTTGGTATCGCAGGTGCGGAAATACCTGGGCCAGAAAGTATATAATGTTCCTTCGTGAAATTTTGCTAAGTTCTCCATTTTTGAAGACGGGAAGCGAGCTAGGGCAGCGAATTCAAGGGAGAATCGAAGTGAAACAGTTGAGTAAGTTCCCTAAGCCTAATTACTCATGTTTATGATTATTTTTCCATTGTTAAATCATGGCATTAGAGGAAATTAAGGGATTAGGGCTTGGGATTAAGAGACCATTGAGTGGGGATTTGAGGGGCCATTTGAGGTCCGATTTTGATGTTCTTGATATGTATGAACTCGTGAGAGGATGAGGATTCCATTGATGTTAATTTTATCGAGTTCCGAGACATGGGCCCGGGGTCCGGGTTTGAGCAATTTCGGGATTTTTGATGTAAATTGGATATTTTCGAGTGGGCTTTGTTCGCTTAGCATATTTTAATGGTTATGTGCTGATTGTGGCTATATTTGGAGCATCCAGAGGTCGATTCGTACGGGCAAAGGCATCGCAGGCTAGAGTTTGGACCGGATCAAGGTAAGTAATGATTGTAAATACTGTCCTGAGGGTTTGAAACCCCGGATTACACATCGTTGTGTTATTTTGAGGTGACGCGCACGCTAGGTGACGAGCGTGGAGTTGTGCACCGTTGGGGATTGTGACTTGGTCCGTCCCGTACGATTGTTAAGTCGCATATTTCATTTGAAACCTTATGATATTCCATGTTATAGAGATTGATATTATTTTTTTGGGTTGTATGCCATGTTTGAGGCCTTGTGCCGACCTGTTGAGACCCTTAAGAGAATTTTATACTATTTTTCCGCACTCTATTTGTTTTGAAAGCATATCCTCAGTCATGTTTTTACCTGGTTATTGTTTAAATCTGGTTTTACCACTATATTTCTTAAAAATATGACAACTGTTTGGGCTGGGTTCCCTGTTTTACTGATGGTCCGAGTGATCGTGAGTTGATGACTGAGATAGACCGAGGGTCTGATTGTGAGGTTGATGACTGAGATAGACTGAGAGTCTGATTGTGAGGTTAATGACTAAGAGAAGCCGAGGGCCTGGTTGTGAGGACTATATATATGGATCGGGCTGCACGCTGCAGCGATATATGGATCGGGCTGCAACGCCGCAGCGATATGTTGGATCGGGCTGCACGCCGCAGCGATATAGCGCTTGGGCTGTAGGAGCCCCTCTGGAGTCTGCACACCCTCAGTGAGCGCAGTCGACTATATATATGGATCGGGCTGCACGCCGCAGCGATATATGGATCGGGCTGCACGCCGCAGCGGTTACTATATGGTACCTATTGAGCGTGAGTGCTGAGTGTGAGCGCTGAATGGAAGAAGTTGAGTCACGAGTGACTGAGAGGCTAGCTCGAGGGGCGATAGTTATATACATGCACATGAGTGATGTTTGCCTGAGGGGCCTGATTATGAACTTATTGATTTTCACTTCTCTTTAGAGTGAGTTTCTATCTAATATGTTGATTTAATTACTGTTTTCACTCATCTTTATACTGAGCCTCTGTCGAAAATGTTAGATAAATGCTTTTAAGCAACTTTCATTTAAGTTGGGGTTTTTGAGATGTTCAGAACTTAATCACTGATTTGGCTTTTGTTATTTCCACTGAGATTTTCTTGCTAGGAGGTGTTTATGACTCCTGTTTTGCCCGAGGGGCTATTTATGAACTATGTTTTGCCCGAGGGCCGATTATGGTTTTCAGCTCTTTTATTAAAAAATGGCATTGAACCCCTACTGAATCTGTCGGAAGGCAATTTAAATAATTTTTATCAAAAGCTTGATCTTAAAAGAGGCGATTGACTCGTATTCTGATTTACCAGCCTGTGTGCTTATTGAGTTTAACATAAATGTGGATTCATTGTTTCCTACTACTGAGTCTTTATTTACTCTTATTACTTACTGGGTTGGAGTACATACATTACTCCCTGCACCTCGTGTGCAGATTCAGGTATTTCGGAACCCGGTAGCGGGTGTTGGTTGCTCAAACGCGGAGTCATCAGAGTTAGCAAGATGGTTGCACGACGTTCGCAACACCGCTTCCTTCCTCTCATTTTCATTTCTGTACTTAGTACATTTTACTGTTTTTATTGTATTCAGACCTTGGTAGATGCTCATGACTAGTGACACCCCGATGTTGGGCTTGTGTAATTATTCTGCATTTTTCTTTTAAATGTTCATTATGAGATTAACGGTTTATAAATGGTATAAAAATAACTTTTAATGGAAATTGGTTGACTTGGGAAATTGTGTCGGCTGGCCTTGTCTTCACGAGAGGCGCCATCACGGCCGGGTCCGGTTTGGATCGTGACAACCAGGCACCAGTGAGTTAGAAACACTCTCAGAAGAAGTATCATATCGAGACCCTCCACCACGAACCATAGCATTGGAAGAGCAATCATGCTCCAGCAAACATGAGCAGCAATTTTCCTTGGAGGAGGCCCCTTAGTAAGCTTGAAATTGGGAGGATACCCATGCAACTTGTAACACTTGTCAACGGTATGTCCTAATTTCCTGCAATACATACAGATTGGAGGCTTGGAAGAATCAAAATTGACTTTGGAAGGGTAGACTTGCTTGGATACACCAGCATTGATTGAAGCAGAACTAGGGAGAAACTGAGGAGAAGTGGAAACTTGTCTCTGTTTTTCATCCGAGAGTAAGATGCTGTAAACAGTGCTAACAGAAGGAAAAGGTTTAATCATGAAGATGTTGCTCCTAGTATGTATGTATGTATCATTTAAAACCATCAAAAATTGATAAACCTTTTGGACATCCTCATCCTTCTGATAATCAGACTTCACACCACAATTACTACAACTCCTGACTCTAGTACCTGATAAGGCAACAATCTCATCCCATAGTTGCTTGATTTTATTGAAGTAGGATGCAATGTCAAGAGATCCTTGGGATATATGGGCTAATTCCTTTTTGAGTTCAAAAATTATGGCAGCATCACCCTAACCATATCTCTCTTCCAATTCCCCCAAATGTCTTTGGCAAGCTCAAAATATTCAACACTACGAGCTATGTCCTTATACAAAGAGTTGGTTAACCACGAAACCATCAGATCATTACATCTCTGCCACTGTCTCGCTAGAGGAGAGGTATCAGGGGGTTTATCGCTAGAGGAGAGGTATCAGGGGGTTTAACAGAGACTTCATTGACGAAGTCAAGTTTGTTTCTGACAGAAAGTGCCACTAGAATAATGTGTATCCAGCTCCCATAACCAGTGCCATCAAATGGTGCTGAAACTAAAGAGGTTCCTAGCACATCAGAAGGATGCAGATACAGAGGATGACAAGGATGTGCATAGTCATCCTCATGGAAAGCAGAACGAGAAGATGCAGGTCTAGAATCAGAGAGGATAGGGGTAGGGGTAGATGAATTTTTGTCTGGCATTTTCTCAAATTATAAGGGAAAAGATATCAACAAACACTATGCATGCAATCTACAAGTAAGTAAGTTTACCAAATTTCCTTTGTGAAGCGAAAGCAACAACGCCACTGATGAAATCACGAACATCAAACCCTAACTTTGGCTTGAATTTGATGAAACTCAAAATCAACGGGGGAAATCCAAAGAGATGAAGCAGAGTATAAAAGGAATGAGCATCAAAGACGCATAACTTTGACGAAAAACTATAAATTTCGTCAAAATTAGTCAACCACATCGAAGAGAATCGGAACAGAAAACTCCAATGAAAAACCTCAAGGGTAAGATCAGATGAAAGGAAATCACGAGCTTTAACTGGATCTTAGCTTTGATACCATGTTAAGACTGAGATTCGAAGTAAAATTGAAGAATCCATAGCTAGGGTTAGAAAGGTTCAGAGAGAGAGAGAGAATTGGGATCCTTTCATTACTGCTTAGAAAGAAAATGAAATAATTGTCCGTCTCTAATACATATGGGCCTGTCTCTCTCTCTCTCTCTCTCTCTCTCTCTCTCTATATATATATATATATATATATATATATATATATATATATATATATATATATATATATATATATAGCCTAAACACTAATCTCTAACTACAAGATGCTGAATAATTACAAATGGGCTTCGAGGCCCAATACAAAGAATCAAAGAATGAATTAATTCTACTACTATCTACTACCAATACTAAAATACTACTAACCATTTGCACTAATCTCAACAAGATTTTGTGTAGATATTAGCAAGGCCTCCTATATATCAATCCTCGGACGTCTCATTACTTTTAGGTTGACTGTCAATATGCTTTAGCTAAAGTCCGCCATGGCTTGCTTTGTGTCTCGCTATGCAGGCAACACCAAGAGAAGACGTTCAACCCGAGGACATTTCTTGGGCAAGATTACAAGTGGTCTAAGGTTTTGTTGTCCTCGTACTATTCGAAATTATTCAATTTTAATTCCTTCTTCATTATATTATTTGTCCATCATTTTCTTGCTAGCGAATAGTCCCCTATTTCCCTTATCATTAGGTGAACTCCAACATAAAACTTGTAGACTTCCGTACGTTTAAATTTTTCAAGAAAAAATTAACTCTTAACTGTGACTATAGTTTAAAGTTACCTTTAAATTAGAGCTCATTTAGGGATCAACGGCAAAAACAAAATTTTTACTAATCGGAGTTAATATTAGCCAAAAATTTAACGAATAATAAAATTGTTCAATTTCGAATAGCAACCCTTTTCGCTTTAGTCACTGAATATGGACTAACGCCTTTCAAACTCATGATACAGTTTCTAAACTTGTGTAACTTTTCTATTTTCAACTAACACTTGGCCAGCTAATAGTTCGATTTGGTGTAACACAGATTCTTGGTTTGGTGGCTAAAATGTAGGAACTAAATGTTCCGCCTAAACATGATGCGTGTTACATTCTCGCCTGGGGCATGTGTCTACCTCACTCCTCATTTTTGTGCTTCTCAAAACCAATTTATATCCTTAAAAAAATTGAGTGGCATAATTCTTCTCCTGCCACGATAATTTGAATCCAGATCGTTGTGTCGTTAAACCTTCTTTCTTGATTTGGGAAGATACATTTCTAGATCTGAGCAATTCCTCTTCTGGGTTTATGTATTATGAGAATATTTTAAACTCTCAAACATTCATGGAATCTAGTCGCACATTGAAATATCAAGATGAGTTTTTCAGCATCTTTCTCAAGTATGGAAATTTACTTGTTTTATCCACAATGTTTTTCTTATTTCATGGTTCACAGAATTCCTGCCACACCACCACTTGAAGCAAGAAACTGGCATCTTAATCATGTACTCTTTGGTACGACAGATACTAAGGTTGTGATGGAAGGGATAGGATTCCCTCGACCTTCATCACAGGTCTTGAGGTCGAGTCTTGCAAATGAAAAATTTCTCTTGCAAATGAATGTGCATGAAGATACATACTGTGACGATCCGACCCGTCGTCACGTGAGTTACCGCCCCGTTTCTCCCATGTTATGCTCCTTCATGTTTCATTATCAGTATTTGATGTGTTAGAGTTGGTTTGGAATGGTTTTGATAAGAAATGAGACACTTAGTCTCTTTAAGGAAGGCTTGTTTTGGAAAAGTCAACCGATGTTTACCTATGAGTTAGAGGGCTCGGATGTGGATTCCGACGATTCGGTTAGCTTCGGGGGATGATTTGTGACTTAGGAGTGTGATCGGAAGTAATTTTGGAGGTCCGGTGTAGAATTAGGCTTGAATTGGCGAAGTTAGTATTTTGGCGAATTCCGGCGGATAGGTGAGATATTGATCCGAGGGTCGGAATGAGATTCCGAGAGTTGCAGTAGCTTCGTTAGGTGATTTTCGATGTGTGTGCAAAATTTCAGGTCATTCAGAGGTGTTTTGGTTGAGTTTTTGATCGAATGCGTGTTTCGGAAGTTTTAGAAGAACTTAGGCTTGAATTCGATGAGAAATGATGGTTTTAGTGTTGTTTGAGGTGTTTTGATAATGGGAGCAAGTTAGAATAAGGTATTGGATCATGTTGGTGTCTTTGGTTGAGGTCCCGGGGGCCTCGGGGTGATTTCGGATGGCTAACGGGATGAAAATTTAAGTTGGAGATTGCAGGTTCATATCTGATATCTGGTATTTTCGCTTCTGCGGAAACGGACCGCAGAAGCGGTTCCGCAGAAGCGTGAGGAGGGTCGCAAAAGCGGCTTATGGCCTAGTAGGGTAGTTTCGCAGAAGCGAAACTTTTTCCGCTTAAGCGAGTCCGCAGAAGCGGACAGGCGAAAGCAGAAGCGATTTTTGTGCTGGAGAGTTAGTTCCGCAGAAGCGGACATTATGTCACAGAAGCGGCCTTGGATTTTAAATGAAATTCCGCAGAAGCAGAAAAATTACCGCAGATGCGGTAGTCGCAGAAGCGACAAAGGACCGCAGAAGCGGAAATAACTGATCAGAAAGGGTTTTAATTCCCTTCGCGAAATATTTACAGAATACATATATCAACTTCGGACTTGGGGTGTTCTTGAGCGATTTTGAAGAGGAAATTCAAGGTCTTCGATCAAGTAAGCATTTTTGGACTTAGAACACAATTTTATCATGCAAATACATGAAATTAGGCTGAAAACTTAAGGAAATAAGGTCAAAAATGGTGGTTTAGGGCTTGAAACCTAAGAGAACAAAAATGAGAATTTGAAGGGTCATTTGGACTCGGATTGTGGTAAATTTGATATGTATAGACTCGTGGCGAGACGAGGAATCCGGTGATGTGAATTTTGTAATTTTTAGAGACGTGGGCCCGGGGCTCGGGTTTTGCAAACTTCGTGATTTTCGATGTTTTTCGAGTCTTTTCGATTGGGTTATATTCCCTTGGCATATTGTGACGTATACATTGTGGTTTTGGTCAGATTCGACGCGCGAAGAGGTGAATTCGAAAGGCAAGGGCATAGCAAGCTAGGACTTTGGCCGGCTTGAGGTTAGTAATAAATGTAAATGCTGTGTTGAGGGTTTGAAACCCCGAATTTGCACAATGTAGTACTATGTGAGGTGACTTGCATGCCGGATAACGGGCGTGGGGTAGAGCACCGTCGGGGATTGTGACTTGGTCCGTCCCGCTTAATAAAATTACTACCTAATTATTTGTAGTTTTGTGATATCCTTATAAAAATGGATTAATTGTCATAATTGGGCTTCGTGCCAATTACTTGAATCCTTCGGGGATTATTTTTACTGGTTTCTTACCATATTTCTATATGTTAAACTCAGTCCTGGTGTTTGACACTGTTTTGTAAACTCAGCCATTTTTTCTTAAAGCAGAAACTAAATTAATATTTTTAAATAAAGTTTGGCTTGAATATTTTTATACTATTATGCCGAAAGGCTTATGTGATTTTGAACTGATTATTAGATCGGGCTGCACGCGCGCAGTGGTATGATAATGATATTGATATGAGGCCAAGGGCCTGTTTGATGCCACGAGATGACTTATTATTGCGCTTGGGCCGTAAGGGGCCCCTCCCGGAGTCTGCACACCCCCAGTGAGCGTCGTCGACGTTAAATAAATGGAGCGGGCTGCACGGCCGCAGCGGGTTACTGGAGGTACCGGTTTATGTGTTGCATTGCATACTTGATTGCCATTTACTTATATACCTGCTGTGATATTCTATAATTGTTTTCATTAGTTTATTGAGTTTATATTATCTAGATTGAGCTGCTGTAATTATAGCTTCCTTTGTGCCTGTCCAGGATTTCTTACTCTCAACCCTTATTTATGTTTATTACTTTCTGGTTTGGAAGTACTCACAATACTCCCTGCACCTTGTGTGCAGATTCAGGTACACCACAGGGTGAGTGAGAATTTGTTAGCTGAGCAGCAGGATCTGGGAGTATCGAGGTAGCTGCATGGCGTTCGCAGCCTTGATCTCTCCCATCTATCTTTATCCTTTTATTCGTATTTTCTTTCCTAGACAGATTTGTGATTAGGTGAATATTCTGTATTAGAGGCTCATATTCGTGACACCAGATTTGTGGGCTGACTAGTATTTTATTTGGGGGTTTTCGAATATTAGAGATTATTTCAGAGATTTCGCACTTAAATTTGGTATTTTATTAGTGAATATTTATTTATCTATCTAGATTAATTGGCTAAGGTTGTGTACATGGTCGGGCTTGCTTAACAGTATGTTGGGCGCCATCACGACCGGGGTTGGGGTCGTGACACATACCGTGGACTTTTACAAGTTGTAAGACATTTTAATTCTATGGTGCGAAAAAGATTGTACATTACGTACATTCGAAGTGTCACAAAATGTGATTGCACCCCAGCAGCAAAGCGAATCATTAGAATTAACGATATCAATTCAGGCTTTCGGAACCGATGATTTGTTCGGCCTAAGATCTTCTCTCTTGCCAACAATTTATCCTTTCTATTTGCAGTAGGACTTACTGAACATGCGTACAAATTAAACAAGCTAAGAAATCGAAAGCTTTCACCACCTTTGTTTTAAAAGGCAGAATTGGGATTCGCCCGGGGCTCGCCTCGGGGCGGAGCGCTCGTAAAACGCCCCTGGACTTATGTGTGGGGCTTAGTTCTGTGAGACTTATGCCTTGGCCATCGGGGCTTACGCCCCGTACACGCCCAACGCCCAGCGTACTGGGCTCGCCTAATAGAACTTTATGCAATTCTATGTAACTAACCTTGTAAATTCTCAAATTTGCTTAATAAATCGTTGACTATTCAAAATTATTTTTTTCTTTATCATAAATCTTTAAGTTGAGAGTATTTTATGTCATAATTAAAATAAAAATTATTGCACGTTATCCACTAAGACTGCTATGATAGTTAATTTTTAATAAATCTTTCATTTAAAAGGTATTTATTTATCAACTTTTGTTATGTCTTTACAATATAATAGTCCATAATTTTTTATAATTATTTTTCTAAATATTTTTTTTTCACGTTTACAAGATACAATACTTATTAATTTAATAGCTCGGTATTAGCTAGTAACTATTTACAAATAATTAGTTATCATGGTATTGTATGATAAATTATGTGTCGCTTTATTAACTTGTTGAAACTTAAAAATAAATGATGCTAGAGAATCATATTTAAATTATGAATTATATTTTTATATAAATTCTCTTTCAAATAGAAAGCATATTAAATAAAAGGAGCATTTTAAGAAAAATATCCAATTATAATATCGAAATTCTTTCAAGATTAGGAGATACATATAAGATTTCGTATCGAATACATTGCTTTTGATATTTGAGTTGCAACGACATTGCAGCTAATTTGCATATTATGATGTATGTCATACTTTTCGTATTATTCATAGTTGAGTTATACTTTATAAATATTTTAAATAGATTAATTGTTATAATTTTTTGATTTTAATGTAATTTTTGTAATTATTTTTTATTTTATACTATCTTAAAATTCTTGAAATCAGTAAAATTTAAAGATCCGTGGGACTTACGCCCCATGTCTCAGGACTTACGCCTCGCCTCGTCAGAGGTAAAACGCCTCGCCTCACGCCCGCCTTTTAAAACATTGTTCACCACATATACAAAGAGAGCGACACGAGGATGATAAAATGATGTATTTATTATAGTATACAAGGGTATCTTTTTTAATTAAACACACACAAAAAAATAAAAGAAGTAGGCGATGAAATTAACAACAAAACAAAATCTTGGTTTTCTCTACCTAGGGGTTCCAACCAAGGCCAAAATCTTTCCAAACCTGTCTGTTGGATGACAAAATCCTAAAATATCTTCCCTAAATTAGCAAACTACGACCATATTGTCGTACTTTAATTTTCTTCTCAAACAGTCCTAGCCTATTATCACCCAACCTGGTCAAGTAGGCTGATTTCTTATATTCACCCCATGTAAATTCCTTGTACAAACTTTCTTCTCCTTCCTCCATTATACAAGATAAAGGTGCTATTTTTTCACTCAAAGGCGGTCCACCAAAATATATCATTGACAATCTTGATTTCAAACTGTTCGTCAATACTCTGTGCCTTACACTCCTAAATCTCCCATTAGTCATTACCTGCCATTAAACCACATAGAAACAAAGTTAAAATAAACCCAAAAATTTCAATTAGATAAAAGTATTTAAGTTGTATACACTGATAACATTAAAAGTATTTTACCAAATCAGTATAAATTAACCAATTATAGAAGATCACTACCATTTATACCATTTTCAAAATTTTGTGCTTATATAGATATTTACTTGTAATTGTCATATAAATAATTTGATTGTATAAATATCTTTTGCTTTGTTACTGCATAAAAATTAAAACAATAATTATTGTAAGAGGGAAAGGAAAGAAAAACAGAAGAAAGAAACTAAACCGTCATATGGGATGTAAAGAATAAGCAACAACTAAGCTCCAGTTTGGCCATAGATTGTCTTCATTTTTTCAATTGAAACATTATTTGTTTATAAAATATGATCATGTTTTGGGGAAAAAACCTCAAAAATTTTCAAGTTCCATTTTGAGTGAATTTTTTTCTTTCGATCCACTCATAAAACTTTAATTTTTCTTCAAATAAAATGCATGTCTTCAACTTTCAAAAAAAAAAAAAAAAAAAAAAAAATTCAACACAACTTCAAAAACTATTTTTTCAAGTTTCAATCAAATCTATGTCCAAACGCTATACGTCGGGAGGAAAGGAAAAAAGAAACAGAAGCATTTTCTAGGATTAAAAATTCTTGATAAGCTAAGACATTTTATAATTTTTTAATTTAAATTCTTTTTATTACACAAGGATCACAAAAGAAAATCGAATAGTGAAGCGAAGGTCTATCGAAAATAACTTTTTTTATCTTCATAAGGTAAGAAAAAGGTTGTGTACATACTACCTTCCCCAATACCTCGCTTTTAAAATTACACTGGGTTTACTATTGTTGTAAGGATTAGAAAAGGATGGCAAATAGTGAGAATTCAACGTATTGTGAAATACTTCTACTAGTACCACTAGACTCTGTAAGTTGTGACAGCTGACATATAGTTATTTTGTGACTTGTAGGTCATGAGTTCGAACGATGAAAGCAGTCATTAATGCTTGTATTAGGGTAGAATATCTACATCATACCCCTTTAGGTGTAACCTTTCCTTAGACCGTGCATGAATGCGAAATGCTTTGTGCATTGCACTGTCCTTATGCTAGTATCACTAGAATGTAAGTTGTGAAAGTTGACGTTCCCCAATTAAAAATACATTTGGTGATTAATTTACTTGGGGATTGTCTGGTTTATAGACATGAAAATTTTTATTACCTGCAAGGAATCACCAACAATGATGAAAAAGGAGTAGTGATCAGGTGGTACTGAGACCCATGTCCCATCTCTGAGGCAGATTTGCAAACCAGTTGTGTTGTTAGATCTTATAACTGATATTACTTGTGGGTCTGTATGCTCTCCAAAACCAATCAAATTTCTACCTCCACTCAATGTTTCAAGTTGTGTGCATGGTCGATAGTGATTTATCCTAAAGCAAGAGTCACTCTTTTGATCCCTTAGCAGCTTACTTAGCACATTCTTTGGCTCCATTTTTAATCCTTCTGCTATCATTTCCAACACAAGACATGCTATATTTCTCACTGCTGACACATATTCATTGAGAGCAGACCTGTATACAAACAGGAAGGAAAATAAAGTTAGAAAAATATAAAAGAAATGGTGCTTTTCCTTGTCTAATTAGGGTTCACTTTTTGCGGAGTAGTATATATTCCTAACTCCGTCCTAATTTATGTAATATCTGATTATGCATGAAGTTTAAGAATGATTTAAAATTTCTCTAAAAATAAGGCGTAAAATTTTTATTTGGCTATATATCATCAAATTAAGAATAAAATGATAAGTTCACAATTAAATTATTGAAAAATATAGGAACGTTTTATTCTTTTTCGAATTGCCTAAAAAGAAAAGAGTGTTACATAAGTTGGAACAGAGGGAGTAATAGTCCTATATATTCAAATCCGAAATGTAGAAACCGCAGAAGGTGGAACATCTCCTTCATAAGATATAAGTAGGTGTGTGCATGATATCAGGTTGAAGTTGAAAAATAGTATTTGAAGTTGATTTTTTTTTAAAAAAAAACGTATTTAATGTTGCATTTGTGTTTTAACATGAGTTTCACTCGATAATTATTTAAAATTTTGTGACTGAAAATCATTATTGTTTCGCTTCAAATATTACTCGAACAAGTTATTTACTATTTCATTGATATTTTAAATATTAAAATTCAGTATTTTGTATACTTCAACTTGCAAATAATGACGCGGTGTTCTCAAGTAAAGTCATGGCCAAACACATCGACACACATTAAATATTAACCGATGTTTTCCACTATAGAGTAACTCAAGAAAGTCGCATGAGTGAATATACGAATAAATGACTTATGGAAAATTGGGCTATTCCAGTCAATATTCTTAATTTTACTCCCTCCGTTTCATTTAATTCATATTAAATGAGGTGCTTTCATTTTTAGTTTGTTTCAAAACAAATGAAACATTTTTAAATTTGAAAATAATTCAACTTTAAACTCTTCATTTTACCCTTTTTGCCCTTAATGAGATGTTTTTATAGTCACACAAATGGCATGGCCCCATAAACCTTTTACCCCTTAAGCTTTTAAGACCACAAGTTTCAAAAGTCTTCTTCTTTTTTCTTAAACTTCATTCCGAGTCAAACTACCTCAAATAATATGAAACGGAGGAAGTACTAAAAAAGAGTATGGTTGCAGAAAGAAATTTGCTAACGGCAATATCCGTGGACAAAAATAGCATACTTAGTTAAAAGGAAAAATAGTTAGAAGACACGTTCTTGGTTTTGTCAAAAAACAACACATTCGGAAATTTCAAGAGTTTGTTGCACTTACCAGGAAAGGTGAGAGTTTCCAGGAATATTAACGGATTTCTCTGAAATGAGTTCAGAATTTGTAGCAAAGAGAAGATATTCAATCCAACCAACATCACCATTTGAGCCAATTCTTTTGTTACCATAACCAAAAGGATTAGCAGGGCCAGCTTTGTCCTTCTCACACTGCGGCAAATTAAAGAACTTAAAAGCATCACCTTCTAATTTGGTCATTGTTTCTTTAGGAACATCATGATTGACAACCTTAAAGAATCCAAATTCTTGACATGCTTTTATAATATGGAATTTAGCTTGAGGGTCTAACATGTCTATCACTGGAATATTATCATCAGAAGTATAGGGTTTGCATGTTTTAATGTGAGAAAATTTTTCAAGAATTGGTTTAGATGAAACCACCATATTTGTATTTTCAAGATTTCTTTTCTTTTTCTACGAGGAATGGGAAAAAAGATTGCTGGTTTTCTTGCATGAGTGCAAATGATGGAGGCGTTACAAACTATATATAAAGTAAAACCATCTCTGGCTTAGTCACACATGTATATACTGGTGTATGTATTTGCTAGGCAGTTTATGCCATCTGGCGCCGAGTTTCTTTTTTTTTTTCGTTCTTTATATTTTTCTTTGGATTTAAGTTATATATATTGATAGTGTAAATAATTTCTTATATTATTAATGTAATCTAACATGTTACTTATAAGATATAATAAATTGACTTATAGTTTATTCTAGGTTACCAATTAATACTAGTAATCTAAAAAAAGATAGCTNGTCTGGTTTATAGACATGAAATTTTATACTGCAGATCACACAATGATGAAAAGGAGTAGTGATCAGGTGGTACTGAGACCCATGTCCCATCTCTGAGGCAGATTTGCAAACCAGTTGTGTTGTTAGATCTTATAACTGATATTACTTGTGGGTCTGTATGCTCTCCAAAACCAATCAAATTTCTACCTCCACTCAATGTTTCAAGTTGTGTGCATGGTCGATAGTGATTTATCCTAAAGCAAGAGTCACTCTTTTGATCCCTTAGCAGCTTACTTAGCACATTCTTTGGCTCCATTTTTAATCCTTCTGCTATCATTTCCAACACAAGACATGCTATATTTCTCACTGCTGACACATATTCATTGAGAGCAGACCTGTATACAAACAGGAAGGAAAATAAAGTTAGAAAAATATAAAAGAAATGGTGCTTTTCCTTGTCTAATTAGGGTTCACTTTTTGCGGAGTAGTATATATTCCTAACTCCGTCCTAATTTATGTGATGATGTTTAATTATTGTGCAGGGAATTTAAGAATAATATTTGAAGCTTGTGTTCTCAAAGTAAGGCATAAATTATTTCTGTCGCCATAAATAATCACATTAAGGATAAGAGAGAGAGTTTAAACTTAAATTATTTACTTAGCACTAAATATAAAAATGTCTTATTCTTTTTCAAATTATCTAAAAAGAGAAGAGTGTCACACAAGCTAGAACCCAAGGAATAATAATATTATATATTCGAATCCTAAATGTAGAAATTAAAGAAGGTGGAACATTCTCCCTCAAAAGATATAAGTAGGCTTGTGTTGAAGATATTTGGCTGAAGTTTGCATCAGAAAGAACGAAAAGTCAAAGGTCAAGGTGTATAGTGATCTTTTCAAGAATAGGGGAGTACAGAATATGAGGTTGAGGTTTGCAACACAAAAGATATTTTACTCAATTTCTCTCTTACTATTTAAAAAAGTGGGAAAAAATGAGATTCCAAGAAAAATTGTATCTGAAGTTGATTTTTTTCTCTTTTATTTTTGAAAAAGAAGGTATATCAATGTTGTAGTTGTGTTTTAACATGAGTTCCACTCGAAAGTAATTCAAAATTTTGTGAGTGAAAATCATTATTATTTCACTTGAAATATAATTCAGACAAATTATTTGATATTTCAATGATATTTTAAATACTAAAATTCAGTATTTTGTATACTTCAACTTGCAAATAATAATGCGGTGTCCGCAAGTGAAGTCATGGCTAAACACATCGACACACACTAAATATTAACCGAATTTTTCCAGCATAGAGCAACTCAAGAAAGTCGTATATATGTGAGTATACGAATAAATGACACGTGAAAAATTGAGCTATTCGTAATTTTTACTAAAAAAAGAGTATGGTTGCTAAAATAGATTTGCTAACGGCAATACCCGTGGACAAAAATAGCATACTTAGGTAAAAGGAAAAATACATAGTAGAAAACACGTTCTTTGTTTTGTCAAAAAATAAAAAAAATAAAATAAAACACATTCGGAAATTTCAAGAGTTTGTTGCACTTACCAGAAAAGGTGAGAATTTCCAGGAATATTAACGGATTTTTCTGAAATGAGTTCAGTATTTGTAGTAAAGAGAAGATATTCAATCCAACCAACATCACCATTTGTGCCAATTCTTTTAATGCCATAACCAAAAGGATTAGCAGGACCAGCTTTGTCCTTCTCACACTGCGGCAAATTAAAGAACCTAACAGCTTCACCTTCTAATTTGGTCACTGTTTCTTTAGGAACATCATGATTGACAACCTTAAAGAATCCAAATTCTTGACATGCTTTTATAATATGGAATTTAGCTTGAGGGTCTAACATGTCTATCACTGGAATATTATCATCAGAAGTATAGGGTTTGCATGTTTTAATGTGAGAAGAATTTTCAAGAATTGGTTTAGATGAAACCACCATATTTGTATTTTCAAGATTTCTTTTCTTTTTCTACGAGGAAGAACAAGAATGGGAAAAAGATTGCTGGTTTTCTTGCATGGGTACAAATGATGGAGGCGTTACAAACTATATATAAAGTAAAACCATCTCTGGCTTAGTGACAGATGTATATAATGGTGGAGTGTATGTATTTGCTCAGTGGGTACGCAAAATTTTTCGTAAGCGGTGTCGATATTTAAAAAAGTAAATAAGTAAACAAATCTTTATATAACGCCATCGTATTAACAAAACCCGTTATAATAATAAAATGCAATTCAAGTATATTACTATAAGTCTATTCAGAGTTTTTACTATTAATTTTTTTTTAATAACTTCATTAGAATTTTTTTTTCAAAAAAGGCGCCAAATAACCATTCAGAAAACCAACAATCATTTGATTCAGTAAATTAGTATTAGCAAAGTGACTTAAAATGCAAACGCAAGCAGCAAGCAGAAATTGCAAATTGTAGCGAGAGAGTAGTTTTTTTAGAACAGGGTTTTAAGTTGTCTAAACTGAATTTTAGGGGAGCTCTTTGTCCATTGGCTAGACTCACGACCTCTATATAAAAAGGTCGGGCAATTAAACAGGCGAGCTGACGAGTAAGTTGTCACTAGCGTTGTCCCTTTTTTTTTTTTGGTCAAAAGAATATTTATATTATATATAGCTAAGATCGTATAAGAGAGCCGTTTACAAGATGCATGAGTGTCATTTGTATTATATCTCGTACACTACAAGAAGTTTGACTTTTAACGATCAAATTCTAACGAAGGGATTTGAAACCGGTCTTTATAAGTGTATCTATGACGATCAATTTTTTTTCCGGTCATCAAGACCAATTTTAAGAGTAATATTAACGAATGGATAATTTTCGGTCCTTAAAAATCATAAAATCCAGACGTTAAATAGAAAAAAGTGCGCGCTATTTTTTCCCTCTTTTTTTTCTCACCCACAATCAGCCCACGCACCCCTCAACTCTCTTCCCTCTCCCCCAAAAAACAAAAGAGTACGTATCTTATGTTTTAGAACTATACAATAACTTACAGTTACAGAGCAGATAGCTAACATCTCACAAATTGGACTCTACGAAGAATCAGAATTTGGGTTCCTCTCTGAAAACCTAGGTTTTTTTTCTCCTTTTTCTCCTTCTCAACAAGGTAAGCTCTAAACTTGTAGTAAATTATTGTGAAATTGGGCAATTTTTTATGTTATCAATTCTCTCCCTGTTTTTCAAATATTGCGTTTCTTCTTATAATTACATATGCTTTAAATATATAGTTACATGTAGGTTTTAGGAGTATTGCTGTTGAATATGCAGAAGTTGTTTCTTTATTTTTTAGAATTTTGCTCGTTATATAATAGCTATGTGTATTCATTTTCAGAGCAGATTGTTTTTTGGAATTGGGTTTGATTGCATATCGTTGTTGGGGAAAAAGGCTTCTCAATATATATCTGGTCATGATTGTATTATAAACTTTGTCTAGTGAGACAAGAATTTGCTAACTTTCTCCCTAATTATATAAACCGGAGACAAAAGAAACAATTTTTTGGATCTGGTCGTGATTGTATTGTAAAACAGGTCTCAGGTTTGTTCTCCTCTATCGTCAAAGCTATGTTTCTGCATTGATTTTGGATCCTCCTGTTGTGTTATTTTCCTTTTCCTTGTTCTCTTTCTGTGGATAAACATGGTGTTATCTCTTTGACTTTTATATAAGATATGGACAGAACAACAATCCTAAAAATATTTTGCTCGCAAATTTGATGGGCAAGAATCAGCTATATAGTTTTTCAAATAGAAAATCTAGTTTAATTTCTTTAAATATTTTCTGTCCCATGTCTATCTACTATAACAAAGTGCCGAAGATAGCTCGAAGCACTACTTCTCGTATATGTTGGGAACATAAAGACTTAATTCATTATGTCAATCTCAGTTAGCTATTCAAATTTTACAAATGAAAAAGAAAAGGGAAATGGAGGACAAGAATAATTAAGATTATAATTGTGTTATTAATTTTGGATCTTTTATCTAAAGCAACTGTAATTGTGATACTAGCAGTTGTTCTTTTTTATGTTCATGTTCCTGCTAATGTGGTAATTGTTTAGTAGAAGAATTCTTTGGTGATTTCGCTTTGCTGCTCTTAGGTTTTGGTTGCAAGGCATTAGTTGGCTATTTTCCATTCTCACAATCTACTTATTTATAATCGACCTATTTGAAATCTGGGAACAATATAATTTTGTCTTTGCTGCAAAAAAAAAAAAAAAAGTCTTTTTGTTCTATTCAGTAAAATGGTTTAGGTTGTGCTATGCACTCGGATGTTTGAGACATCATTGTGGTACTGTTAGAAATGATTGCTCTGTATTTTTGGCTAATTTCTGCACTTATTGACAATACCTAAAAGTTTTTGAATTAGAATACATATAATGTTGTCATTTCCAGCAGTTAATTGTGACAAATGTGCTGCATCTTTTGGTGATTCTAAGCATCTGAGTTTCTCAATACGAAGTTGATAGTTTATGTAGAAACAGAAAGAATATTTGTTATGTCATACAAACCTGAGATAGCTAGATTCTTATCAAACTCCAACAACTTAGTTCCTTCTACAATTATTTAGTATCAAAGTTCATGATAAAAAGTAGTTGCCCCGCGGCTTTGCAACAAGATTTTGAAAATAGACAGCACAAAAGTTGGACATTTTTCAGAATTAAGTTCTCAATGCTGAAGAGTGACTTGGTCTGCTATGAGGGAAAGAAGTGAAAATCTATGTGAAGTAAAAGAGGAAAGCTTGACAACTGCTACTAAGAACCTAACATAATATTTTATACATTTGGTTACAATAACAGTAGGCTACTGACCATGGCTAAATGAAATATCATGGAGCTGATTGTGGAAACAACAATCTTGTCCCGATTTAATGGAAAGTCGTTTTAATTGCAACAAAAATTGTAAGAACTAAAAATGAAATAAAAGGTGATCATTACTGTTGACTAATTATATATTGTTGATTCAGGATTGATTCTTTGAGGATTAGAAATGAATATTTAAGGGTGCAGAAGTTCTCTACCTGGCAAAGATAAAAATTAGGAATAACACACAGTATATGAATAACACAGAGTGCAAGTTGTGTTAGATTATATTGACATAAGTTAATTGACAATCCGATATATTCATAAATTCTTAATTGATCTATTAAATTAATTAATTCAACTATATGAATATTCATAGATTCTTAATTGTCAAGATTCACTGTTATTTTCTGTGCACAATGATCCACCTTCATGCTTGTGTTGCTACTATTCGCTCTTTGTACCAATGGGCTGTTCGCGAATGGATAATTGTTTCACTTTCACAGGCTCCTTGTACTAGTCAGGGGCTTCTTCAGGTTTATTATTCCATCACTTTTGTGTGTCATGATAATGTTGTATTTTTTTTTCCTTCGTCTAACATTTTTCAAGTATGTTTGTTTACCTATGTTCATTTTCTTGTGCATATGCTCTTGCTAAGGGATTGATGCACTTTGCTTAGAGTGCAAAATGAATATTTGGGTCTCTCTTTCCGCTACAATAAAGGCGGACAAAAATTATTTTGTTGGAAAAACATCACTAGTCTTTTAACATTGGTAAACACATTATCTTTTTATGTAGGAGTAAATATTTTGTGTGCTGATGGTATTTTAACTTTATTTAGTAACGAACATACTTTAAATATTTTGTGTGCCAATAGTATTTTAGCTTTATTTAGTATTGATGGTATTTTATGTAGGAGTAAATATTGTTATTACTTACTATCAGTGCTTCTTTCATCTTCTTTAGCCGAGGGTCTATCGGAAAAAATATCCTTATATCTTCCAAATATTATTTCTTGTTAATACATTTAGGTCGTAATGCTCTGGGTGTGTTGTTGTTGTTGTATCAATCCTGATTTGTCCATATCTCTGCAGCTGAGAAAGCCTTCTCATCCTAGTTGTAGCATTCCCATTGCAATAAATTGCCTTGCAACTCTGTTGAAGGAACCTATTGTTCGATCTTCATTTGTTCTACCTGACGGAGTGAAGCTGCTGTTGCTTTAATAACACTAGCATCTACTCAACAGTCCATTCAGGTGCATCTTTACACAAAATCTGCCACATGTTAGACCTACTTCTAAATTCTGTAATTTGTTCTCGAAGCGCTGGGAAGTGACTGTTGAGTTGGTTATCATTTCTTTCCATGTATCATGCGACTCCCGTAATTGTTGACAAAAAGTTTAGTGCTTCCATCTTTGACCTGCTTACCATACCTAGGCCAAATTATAAGAAGTTCCTCTGCAACTTTTAACTATGATGTATTTGACTCACTTTTCTTCTTTGAAACAACTTCTCTATGAGACATGTCTCTGTGTCTGGCTTTTGTCTTACTATGAACCTGCAATTGAGTACTTGGCTACTTCTAAGGCCCTACCTCGATTGACAGTTGTTAAAGGTTCGACAAAGGAGAAGGTGAGCTATTCTGCTGCTATTTGTTCTTATATCTTTTTCACTTGCTATCCCTATGTCTTAAACTGAATGTAGCAACTCTACTTTGGGCATGCCTAGAAAGAACTTCAGTAAGATAGAATATTTGGCTATACATTCAAAAGTTTGAACAGTCTATACTTTCTAACTTGAAGTTATGTATACCTATCGAGTGGTTTTGAGGGATGGAAGCAGCATCAAAGGAGATGCTTGCCCATGTCTCAAAAATAGTTAGAGTGCTAGTTGGCAGCACTTTCATATTGACAAATTGCTAAACTATTTTTTCTTGTCGAGGTAGCTTAACAATACTCTGCTTTCTTTTGTTGTATTAGGTTGAGATGAATCCATCAAAATCTCAGAAGTTTGAAATGGAATCAACTTCGAAGTCTGTTAAGCATTCATACGTTACACCTGGCGCCTTAGCAAGGGGACGAGGGCAAAGCTTCAAAATTTTGGGCTCGGTAAGAGTAAATGCTGAATAGAGACTCCCGATTGGCAAAAGTAAAAATCGTAATGCAGCAGTTTCTTATCTGAACGAGCTAGCTCAGAATAAAAGTCTTGCACCTCCTGGTTTTGATCCAGTTGAAGATGATGTTTCCCTCCCGCAAGAAGTTGAAGTGATGCAAGACACTCAGAGAAACGAAATAAGTAATTCACTGTTTCAAATTGTAATACATTTTTTTTTGTTATTGCAGTGGCACTTTTTTATTGTTTGACTTAAATTTGAAATTAGCAGGTCCATGTGAATCTGAAAAGGCAAAAAAAGTGAGAGGAAAGAACAGGTGTAAAAATGTTCTTGGACTCAAAGTTGGAGAAAAGTTGAGCGTCACTTTCTACCACAATTGAGTTGTTGGGAAGAATTCAACCTCATTTGTGAGACACTTAGGTATATTAGTTCGTGACCGTAATATGTGCCCATTGCGGGTACACTCATGGGCAGACATCGAAGAATATAAGCTGGACTATATGTGGGAAGCTGTTACTGTAAGAATTTAAAGTATTACCTTGTTGTTTTGCCTTTTCCTTTTCTTCTTTCAAAAATAAAAAGAAAATACTAGTGACTTTACATCATTGCATCTATCGAGTTCTTTTTTCTGGTTTGTAAGAATTCAAAAAGAAAATTAAATGAGTAGAAACATATAGTTTATTGTGCTTTTTAGAAAAACCCCAATATCCTACTTCTTCTGCATCATAAATTGAGAAAAATATCCATTTATCTTTAGCATCCAAAGATAAATAAATTAAAAACATGAAATTCCTCCTCACTGGGCAGGAAGTGAGACTTAGGGAGATGGACAAGCAATTGTGTAAGATAAGTTTTATGTGCTTGTAATGACACATCAAACTTTCTTGGACAAACTGTATGAGATAAATTTGACTTCACTCTCTGTAGTCATATCCAATTTTTCTTGGATAAGTTATAGATGGTGTACTCTCATTGAGAGTAATTCAACTATGGCCTTGCAAGACATACCGAATACCACTAGGAATAGTAAGCTGAAAGTAGAAATTCATCAGCATATTGTCTTCTATTTCACTTATAGTAAGCTGTCAGTTGGTACAATGTTAGAATATATTTCAGGTGACATGATTCTTTATAGTTATTTTAGGTGACTTGATTGACATTCGACATTACTTAATACTGAATGCCACTAGGAATTCTATATGCAGAAGTGGAAACTCCTCAGCATATATAGGTGCAGTCTTTTAGTTTCATTTACAGTACGCATGTAGGGACCAAGCTGGAAACTTGTCACTGATACTTTGCCTACCAAATTTGTCAATTAGTAAAAGAAGGCTTTGCTGCTAACTCTTATAGCATCCTGCTTTCCTACAACAGATAGAGTGGAAATGTATGTAGAGAAAGTTGTGCTTGTTGTACAACCACTAATGAATATGTGCCTTCTCCTTTCCATAGAGTTTTTCTCATTTATTAACATTTGTTCCTTAAGATTCATATTGCTTTGAGTAAATTATTTTTTTGTATGATAGTTTGGTGCATAAACTGATCGACCAATGATAATATTTGATGCTTTCATTCATTTAGTCTTTAAGTTAGAGGACATAGAGAAATGATTAAGGATAGCATCCAAAGATCAGTTCCATTATTGAGTAATAATTAAGATCCAGAATGAGATTTTTCCTCCCAGTGAAAGTATTTGCTAGAGATGGAAACCGACAAATATAAAGGACACATCTACAAATCATATCGATGAATCTGCTCTCTTCTCCTGTTGTATTGGAAATGTTTATATATGACCAAATTATGATGTCGAGCATGTTTTCACATTTAATAATCACGTCATCTTAAGAGATAAATTAAGTTGTCACTAGTAATTCTTAAATATTTTATTTTATATTGTTGGTTCAGTTTTTCTTTTTTGTTTATTTAAAACTTTTGAATTACATGTTTGATGATATTTTTAAAATATTATAGGACAAATTTGATCGTGCTGACATAAATGGTTAAAGAGATAATGTCTTGAAACATATGAGAAGGTTATGGAACAATTGGAGAGGAACGCTGCACATGATTGTGAAGTCTAAGCCATTGCGCGATGTTCTAAAGGATGTGTCAGAGGGGGTCGACAAGAGTGATTGGGAATGGTTGGTCAAGGAGCACTTCTTATCTGAAAAGTTTAATGTATGACTTCATAAATATTTATAGCATCTTATTTTTTTAAGCGGTAGACTACACCTTCTATTTTTTTTGTTGTTATAGGAAAGAAGTACGAGAAACTAAGTGAATAGGTCTAAGTTGATTATGCCTCATCGTACGGGTAGCAAGCCTATCAGTGAGATTATTTATGAGCTGGTAAGTAAATCGTGCTATTGTATTAAGAAACCCCCTCTTTGATTAAAAGAAATTGTTTGACTTGTTTATTTAAATGCAAAGGGAGGCAAAGGTGGTAATCCACCAGATATGGCGACTATTTTCTTTGAGACTCATAGGAAGGACGATAAGCTTGTCGAACCTGAAACCAACGAAAAATATGTATGTTGATTGATAAATTTCATTTTACACCCTTTATTTTATCAAAGTATTGCATTATTTCAAAGATTATAATCTTTTAGGCTGAAATTCAAGAATTGGTGCAATCCGAGCCGTCTCTTACAAACATTGAGGTTGTAGAAAGGTGCTTTGGACCTCAATGCAAGAGCAATGTGGTTGGATTTGGAGGCGGGATAACCGCTAAGGAGTTAAAAGGCGGTAATTCCTCTAGGGTTGCACTGTTGGATGAGTTGAATGCAACTCGAAAAGAAAATCTATCAACTTGTTACAGTTATCATATGTCATATTCATTTATTTAGCCACCTTATCACTTTCTATTGCCATGTCTTTCTTTCATTGTATTCTTGTCACCTAACAGTAGAAGATGTTCTGCCTTTTACGGGAGATTAAGTATATGTATGAAGATTAAGTTTGTGTTAAGAGAAAAAGAGGTTAGTGGCACTGCCGCTTCAATTAGATTAAATTAGAATCACAACATCACTCAATTGTCATGCAATTTAACTGCAGAAAACTAAAGTGTCATGGCATCATTTGATTCTGAATAAAAGATTAAATAATCCTGTTATCTGTATTTTGTCTACGATTAGAAAGCTTCTTGAAACTTCAGGATTAGAAAGGAGCTAAATCAGGCTGAGAACGTTAAATTCACCTGGCACACCCTGGGTTCCTAAATGACTTGATATGCTACGGTTGAGATCAGCTTCTGAGATACACACATAGGTGCCTTCTCTAGCCTTTTCAGGCATGATCAATAATTGCCATAAATATATCGGCTATACCCCAGAAGGTTAAAATGGAGAGAACACAAAAGGATAACTTAACCTTGTGCTAATCCTAAATGTCTAGAATAAGTATGCAAAACAAGACAAGTCCACTACTAACTTTTTAACTCCCAAAAGAAATGCTAATTAATCATCAAACTTGTAAATCAATACATACTGGAAACTGCATTTATTTGTTATCAATAGCCTTGCAGCAACTCTCGGTATCCCTATATCCATATTAAGGGACCTAGGCAAATCAACCGCCTCAACATGCATTCTTGCTTTATTTACCCGAGTTCATATAGCATAGGCAAAGCACATATCTTTTCGATCTACTATAACTTATCATGAAGAAAGCAATGCTTAGTAAAAAAGTGTCCTATTTACTTTAGATAATCGGCTTCCTCCACTACTAAATTAGGTTTCTACTTCATCAGGTACACAATATATAACCCGAGCTCAAAAATGGGTACCACAACATTTGAGACCCTAAAGACATTGTTAGCATAACCTTTCCATCACAGAGCTACCGGTTACTTGCACAATATTTTCTCTACTCAGAAACATCAAATTATTGCACTATTTGTTTGCTCTTTCTCAAGTATAACTGCAGCATAACAATAGAACCCAAAGATAACTCTTAGTTTAATAAATACTATCACGTCTTTCAAGACCAAAATGATTTCATGTCAAAAGGCTTTTTAGCAGCTTAAGTGGCTAAAATGAATTATTTCTTGTTTGATATTTTTTTCTCAATGTAATTATGTGTACTGATATATTTTTTTTTGCTTTTAATAATTTCTGGTTTTAGGAACTTGTCTCTTTATTGTTGTTGTCTCCTCGCAACCCCCACCCCCCATACTATTAGGGGAAAAAGGAAAAAGGTGTCAACAAAGACATATCATCACTGGAGATGGTGCTTACATTTGATTGTGGTTTAGCTATTTTTGGGACTTTTTAATCAAAATTATTTGAACTGCAGAAACTTTTGTGTCTTATGCATTTGATTTATAATCGCCAAGGTTGAATTATTTACTCCAGTTGTTCAATTAACATGGTGATTAAATTTATTCATTTATTTTTTTAAATAAATTAGTTAGAGAAGTTTTTACTATACTGACATGAGCTTGTTCTTTTAACAGATTAAAAAGTTGAAGAATGAAGATGTCATTGAAGAAAGTACAAAGCAAATTGATGCATATTAGATTTTATAGCTTTCTTAGTGGTTGTGTAGGGATGTTGGCATTTGTACATATGTTGAAATTTCATTTTCTCTCTTTCAGGAATTGATAGTGAGAAAGTCATACAGTTTAGATGGGTATATATTCTAGCAATGTATTATTTTACTAGTTCTTTCTAATTGACAGATTAATTTTATGTGAATACATGTTTTATTTATTATTTTTTCTGATGTGTGTGTGTAAAATTATATGGAATAACAAATATTATTGCGCAAACACAGGGAAAAAATTATGAATTACTAATTGTATTTATTAAAAATTTATATTAGCGAAGAAAAATATGGCCTTTACAATTATTTAATGATTGGATTGTCAGATTGTGAAACAGGTATTAGCGAAAAAATTGGTTGTTAAAAATATTATCGTTAAAACTAACGTACAATTAACGAAAGGGAACTCCGGTCGCTAAAAATAATTATAGTAATCGAACTTGTGGTTGTTTTTAAAGAGCTTTAATGACCGGATGACAAATCAACGAGGGAAAAATTCGGTCGCAAAAGAGTAAGAATAACGACTATAAATTACGTCGTCGCTAAAGAATCTTTAATGACCGAATTCCAATCCGGTCGTTAACTTTTAACGACGGTGCATTTAGTGGCCGGTGACGACCAATTTTTGCGTGGTCGTTAATGACCTATAGCGACCATATTTGGGCTTTTAACGACTGGATTTTCCGTCGCTAAAAATCACTTCTCTTGTAGTGGTATTTACATATTAATTAGATAAACAAATTTATTAAAAGTTTCCGATGAAGCGTGTCGGATGACACCGCTTCGACCAAGGTGCATCCGCCTCTGTATTTGCGAGGCAGTTTATGCCATCCGGAGTGTGTTAGAACCCGCACCATGCGCGAATAATATGATAGAATATTAATCTTATAAAATTATGATCTAATATATCATATTATTTTAATAAATCTTAGTTTTTATCTTATTATTTAATATAGTGTGCAGAAATATATATATATATTTCCCCTGTTTTTACAGTTTTATGTTATTATGTATAGCTTTATATTTTTTATTCCTCAATTATTAGTTTGTAAATAACTAGACATCACTCTTAGTATATGGTTATCTTTCCAATCTCTTAACAATTTTGATGGATTAACCTATAAATTCCTAGGAGAAACCGGTTAGGTCAAACCCAAAATTAACCAGAAATGGGTATATATGTTTAACCGTGTCCAGGGTGAGGTTAAAGAAAAAAGAGTTAAGAAGAAATTTATTTTATCTTTAAAAAGTTGTGAAGAAGAGATGAGCAGAGTGAATTGTTAAAAAAAAGAGTATAGAAGGGGTAATTTCAGTTCATAATTTTGATAATAATGTAACAATATAGGTTTACAGAATAAGAGATAGAGAGTAACGAGTAGGATTTTACAACATAAGACTTTAATCACAAAGAAATTTTTACCACAAATATTCTTACCTTTTTACCTTAAAAATTTTACCGTACCATAAAATAAAAAGAAAAATGTTAATGCCTATTAATGTCTCTAACTATAATCCAGAAGAATTTGCTAGAAGCCTAAACAAAAGTTTAGAAGAGTTTAAACTAGACATAGAAACCGAATTATTTTCTATAATAGATTTAGCCATACATTTTATATACATAGAACAAAATAAGAGAATTTGTTCAGACAAATACAGAAAACAACTTCATTTGATTATTTTAATACTACCATATCATCAATCAAATCATCTAAGAAGAAGAATATAATATACAACCATAAGAACATATTTTATCTATCTAATTTTTATCTAAAGTTCTTTATATATATATATATATATATATATATAATATAATATATATATATATATTGTGACGACCCAAAAGAGTCATCCTTTTATTTTAGAATCCGACTCCGGGTTCCGAGGCCCTGAAAACCTCATGTTCTTTCTCCTTGATTTGCGTGCGCAGTCCGGAAGCGTTTCTGGAAAGCTTTTATGTGAAATTTAAGAAAAATATTGAATTTGGCTTTTAAAATTGATTAAAGTTGACTTCGGTCAACATTTTTGATAAACGGACCCGGACCCGTAATTTGACGGTACCGTATGGTCCGTAGTAAAATATGGGACTTGGGAATCTAATTCCGAGGTCCCTAGCCCGAGAGAAGATTTTTTAAAGAAAATTGTTTGATGGAAAATATAAATATTTTTAGAAATTGAATAGTGTTGGAACTTGATGCTATCGGGCTCGTATTTTGGTTTCAAAGCCCGGTACATATCTGTTATAATATTTAAGTCATATATGTGAAATTTGGTGAAAAACGGAAGATATTTGATATAAATCGCACCCTTGGTTGAGGAAATAGAAATTTTGAACTATCTAGAGGAATTCATGAGTTTTGGTGTGAAATTCGTTGTTTAAGATGTTATTTTGGTGACTTGATCGCGCGAGCAAATCCGTTTGATATTTTTAGACTTGTGTGCATGGTTGGTTTGGAGCCATGGGGGCTCGGGTGAGTTATGGATAGGCCACAGAGTGAGTTTGAACTTAGAAAATATTGTTGCTGCATCTGGTATTGTTGCAGGCTCTGATCTCGCAATTGCGAGGTCAGGCTTCGCAATTGCAAGCCTAACAGGCTTGGCAATTGCTAGGGCTTTATCGCAATTGCGAAGAAGCCCAGGCCTGCATTGTTCGTATTTGCGGACATCCCTTCGCGGTTGCAAAGTCAACAGGGAGGGTGAATGATCCCACTGACAAATTGCTCGTAATTGCGAGAGGGGCAGACATGCAGCAGGTTCGCAATTGCAAAACATGTCTCGCATTTGCAAGCTTCGCAATTGCGAAGCTCCTGTCGCAATTACGACATCTGCACCTAATCAAAGCATCAATTGGACGGGATTTCACTTCATTCTTCAAAATTTCAGAAGCTAAACTCCAAAGGGAGATTTTCCTAGAGCAAGTTCTTCCCCAAATCATAGGTAAATGAATCTTAACTCCTTTTTCTTCAATCTATTTCATCTTTTTTACATGATTTCACTTCAAAATCTAAAGTTTTTCATGGGAAATTGGGTGTTCTTGGGTAGAAATTAGGATTTTCGAATTTTGGGGATTTGGACCTCAATTTGAGGTCGGATTTCAAAACCAATTGCATATTTGAGTTTGTGGGTAAATGGGAAATTGGGTTTTGGTTCGAACTTCAAGTTTTGACCAAGCGGACCCGGGGTCGTTTTTGACCTTTTGGGGAAAACATTGGGAAATCTATATTCATGCATTAGAATTGGTTTATTTAGCATTTATTGATGTTATTAAGTAAATTATGACTAGATACAAGCGGATTGGAAGTGGAACCGAGAGGTAAAGCGGTAATTGAGGCTCGTTTTTGTCTATGGAATTGAGGTGAGTGTTTGGTCTAACCTTAGCTTGAGGGAATAGCTGTTGTGTCTTAATTGCTACGTGTTAGTACTGAGTTCGACGTATAGTCATGGTGACGAGTATCTATACATTGATATTGAGCATGCACGTGAGTCTTATATTGTGACCGTTATGTCACTTATCAGGTACTATTCATGCGAAAATGACGTTTCTCTATGTTGAGCAAGTTTTGTGATATTATTGAGTATTTGATCATTGTTGAGTATTGACTCAAGTTGAGACTTATTTCATTGAGTTAACTGTTGAAACGAGGCAAGTTATAGCTGATTCCCTTGCCGGGATGTTATTGTTTCTATTGTTGATTCCCTTGCCGTGATGTTATTGTCTCTATTGTTGATTCCCTTGCTGGGATGTATTGTTTTTAATGTTTGGGTAAGGAACAGTATAAAGCACGAAGAGTGATACCGTGCATGATATTGTGAGTGAGTGTTAATGCACGAAGGGTAATGTCGTGTCGATATTTGAGTGTTAATGCACGAAGGGTGATGCCGTTCTGATATTTGAGAGTTAATGCACGAAGGGTGATGCCGTGCCGATGTTGTGAGTGTTAATACACGAAGGGTGATGCCGTTCCGTTTCTATTTTTTCATACAGTGAGGACGAGAGTAAAATCACGAAGGGTGATGCCATGCACGTGTTACTGTTTCATTATCCCCGTTGATACAAATATGGTGTTCATTATGCTTGTCTGTTGAATTACTATTTGAATTTGATATTCCCCGCTGCATGTTCCCCTTCCCATCTTTATCTATTATTTTCTGTTATTATCATTCTGCTCGTATATGATTTAACTGCACTGGTTTATATGGTTGTCGTGTCCTAGCCTTGTCACTACTTCGCCGAGGTTAGGCTCGACACTTACCAGTACATGGGGTCGGTTGTACCGATACTGCACTCTGCACTTTTTGTGCAGATTTCGGTGCTGGACCCTTGTGAGTAGATTCGAGGTTGCTGCCTTCAGTCCAAGGAGACCAAGGTAGATCTGCTGGCGTTCGCAGAGCCTGTAGTCCCCTTTCCCTATTTTAGTTTCTTCTGTATCTTCTATTTCGAGACTTTTTTTTCCAGACTTATATTTGTAGTAAATCTTAGTCATTCGTGGATTGTGACACCGGATCTATGGGGTAGTTATGTACTTGAGTTGTGGCACTGTTATATCACTTCCGCATTTCGTAATTATTTTGTTTTTCATTATTATCTGCTCCTGTTTGATTAATAATAATGGTGGTAAAACTGTAACTGTTGGCTTGCCTAGCTTTCACGAGTAGGCGCCATTACGACTCCCGAAGGTGGGAAATCTAAGTCATGACAAGTTGGTATCAGAGCACTAGGTTGCCTAGGTCTCACAATTCACGAACAAGCTACGTAGAGTCTGAGGGATCGATACGGAGACACCTATGCTTGTCCCCCATAGGCTACAGAGTTTAGGAAAAACTTCACATCTATTCTTTCCTGTTGTGAGACGCCTCAGTTTGAGTTCGATGATGAGGTTCCGGCCCAGATAGGTCCAGCGGGGCCAGCTCAGGTTCCAGAGGGGTTCATCGCCACCCCGGTACTCCAGGACGCTCTGGTCCATCTAGTGGGCCTTATGGAGAGTGTCACTCATGCAGGCATATTCCCTGTAGCACCAGCTGTCTCTCAGGCTGGAGGAGGAGCCCAGACTACTGCTACTCGCACTCCAGAGCAGATGGCTCCCCAGTTTCAGACTCTAGCAGCTCAGCCAGTTGGGGTAGTTCAGCCGGGTGTTGTAGCACAGACCGGTGATGGGTCAGCTATGTCTGTTGATGCCTTGTGGAGGCTGGACAGGTTCACCAAGCTTTTTACTACTACCTATGGCGGTACATTTTCAGAGGATCCCTAGGATTATTTGGATAGTTGTCACGAGGTTCTGCGGAGCATGGGGGTAGTGGAGACCAATGAGGTCGACTCTGCTGATTTTTGCCTGTCAGGTTCCGCCAAGAAGTGGTGGAGGGATTTTTGTTTGGCTAGATCAGCCGGGTCGCCTGCTTTTACATGGGATCAGTTCTCTCAGTTATTTCTGGAAAAGTTTCTCCTATCACTCGGAGAGAGGATTATTAGAGGCAGTTTGAGCACCTCCAGCGGTGTTCCATGACTGTCACCCAGTATGAGACTAGGTTTGTTGATTTGGCTCGTCATGCTCTTCTTATACTCCCCACCAATAGAGGGAGAGTGAGGAGGTTCATTGAGGGACTCGCTCAGCCTATTCGATTGTAGATGGCTAAGGAGACCGGGAGCGAGATTTCTTTCCAGGATGCAGCCAATGTGGCCAGGCGGGTTGAGATGGTTCTTGTCGCGCCCCCCTTTTCTTGCGAAATCGGGTTTATGACATTCTTGATTGGGACAACTCTTTCCTTTGGGAAAGGGGGTTTGCATTTTTTGAAGAGTCACCACCTAACGATTTAAGGTGCATTAGGGCACCTATAGGGTTCATTTATAACTAGGTTTGGTAACCAGAGACAGGGTAAGGGCTTGAAATTATCCTAAGGGGAAGGTGTTAGGCACCCCTCAGGATCCACTAGTGTGGTTCCCGGCCAAACAGTTTTGTTTGAATTTGTACAATTAGCAAATAAACAAGTATGGCTCAAATAGTAGGGGATTTATGTTTAAATACACAGGTGTTTAAAAAAAATTAGGGAAAAACGAGATTTTGAAATGAATTACAATCTAAGCATATTCGGGAATGTAAAGGGTATCCTAGGTTTGTTTGTAACAAGGATCACATCAATGCAATACCCGGTATGACACTCCTCTAAGAGGGGCTACACGTGGTATTAATGCACCGGTCATCATATCCATATCTACCCTTTCCCACCCCTGAAGGTAATTGAAGCGAGGGTTGGTCTTGACCCCTATTGTATGTTTTACCCGTCCCTTCCTATCAGTCCCGGAGGAATTTAGGACTCCTATCCTATAAGAGGGGGGTTCTAGGCAGACACTCAAGTTTAAAGGTAAAATACTAAGGCGACATATAATAAACAAGTAGGAATTCAATTAAGGGGAGCATGGAAGACAAATGAAAGGCTTAGATATACCTCCACACACAGTACACATAAACAGCATGACTTATACACAACCAAGATCTAAATCCAGATCCTAAGCATGATATCTAAGTGATAACAGCAGAGTCAGATTGATCACATGACTCAGAGAAGAAGTCCTAATCAAGCTTGCCTACTAATTTTAACATGCTGACAATTAAACATTAATCACAAAGACGGTTCTTATTTTAAAGTTGATTGCCTAAGACTTGTCTAAGCGTAATATAATATGCAGCATTTACAAGAATTATTAAAACAGTTTGGAAGTTATTTTACCTAAAGCATGTTGTTCTAAATGTTGCAAAGACATGCAGGGATTGTGACCAGTTCCACTTAAACAAGATAATCAAACACGAGATTGTTTTATGTCATTTTTCATGCATCAGTAGTTTAACTAGGTGTGACTGAGCGAGTGTGAACAAGATCCTAAAACAGGGTATCCAACGTGCACTCATGAAAATGCAGAATGATCGCAGAATTCCTAAAGCATGATTTCTAAATGGCAAAAGAGTTACAGCATGACTTCAAGACATGCAGGAGCAACAGTTTTACGTTAATGCTGTTATTTAGCCTAAAGCAGGATTTCTAAGTGGTAAAGTGATGCCAAATGGGATGCTGAAACAGTAAACCTAAGAACATGGTATCTATTGCATGATATGCTTTGAATGGGTTGATCTTACGCATGGATTCTAATGCACATATAGGAAATGTAAACCTAAGATATGGTTTCTACCCATTGATGCTGATAACATATCTAACTACCCTCCCCTTTTCACTAGCCAGCCCCAATACTTGTTTGCAACAGATTATAACAGACCAATACTGAAATGAATTACATAAGTTGAAAAGAAAAAATAAAAAAACATTACATTATAGAGCGCCTGAAAATAGGCCCAGATTTCCAACACCTGATTTGGACTTCCTCTTTGAGTTATGTAATAAAATCTAACTCCAACACCTCAAATGCCAAGTTTGTTTCATAGCCTTTCTCATATATGGGTGTCAAAGTTCCCTAAGGACCTCAAGGGATCCCGGGCAGTGCTCACACCCAAATTTCATAGCCAAGAAAGAGTAAGTGCAGTATGGAAAGGCCAGCTTTTGTGTGTCCAAGTTCAGAGGGAGCTCAAGGGTGCCAAGGCAAGGCTCACACAAAAGGGGCAGAACTCAGTGGTCTAAGAGTAAGGTGAGAGTGCTTGAAATAATGATGAAAGACTTAGTAAAGCAGTTTAGAAGTGAAAAAGTTCAGAAATAGTTTTTTTTAAACAAACTAGGAGTTATCGATTTTGAGAAGAATGCTAGGAGTAGGAGCAGCAGTTTTGAAATCAATCTTTGAGAAAAGTATACTCAGCGAACAAACCAATTAACCATAGAATACCCAGATTTACTTGACGAGCAAACTTACAAACAGGGGTGAAGGGATTGGGAACATATAGGTTTGAAACCACATAAGTAGGGAAACATTTGATACAGCAAATATACAGATCAACTATGAGTCTATTGAACAAATCCGTCATGGTAACAGATATTTAAAACATAGGGAAGAATGCAGCAGGATCATGTTGAAGACAAGAGTTTTGTTGAACAAAGTTTGGCATACCATTAGAGCCTAATAGAATACACTAGAAGACTAAGTAACTACATGGTCATACCAGTTAAGGGAGAGGTAAGGGAACTAAGTGAACATGCTGGACAAGTATCAAAGAACTAAGTAAAGTCTGATATGATGATTACACATAAGGCAGAACGTAGACATGCTTAATAACAACAAACACAGAAACCAATTGAATAACTAGTACAGGAATAATCATGGATATATAGGCGTGGAACACATAAAGTTGAGTTTCAAATTTAAACTAGAGACATACCAGTTAAAGAAGAAAAATGCAGAATGTAAAACAGGTGCAACTCCACTATCTAGCCTTGGCTTTCAGCCGGCTAGGCCAACAGTTAGCACAAATAGCAAAGAAAGAAGAGATAGTTTGAATGTATGTGTGTGTTCTGAACTGTGTTCGTGTGTTAAGACTGTAGAAGAGAGTCATTTATATAGTAGTTTGAAAAACTTGTTAAAATAAGGCAAGAATCAATTCTTCAGTAAGTATAGAACTCAGTATAAAAATTGGTTCGAATCTCCCTTTAATTAAGGGATTTAGTGTATACGGTAAAGAGCAGGTGGCAAGTAAGGAAAGAAATCGTACACGGCTGGAGTATAACAAATAAGGAAAGATTTCAAAATAGTACCAGTATAGAATAGGTAATTAAGGCTAGGTTCATTAAGTTTTCAAACTAAGGAAACAATCAGTAAGAATTAAGTAGTAATGCAGACAAGGCAAGAGAGAATTAATTAAGGCAGGCAGCTAATCAAATTAAGTGGAAAGGTAGGAGTCGAGATTCAGTAGCATAGAGTAATCGATTAGGACCAAATTCATAAATCCTTGATTAAGGACACAACTCAGTAGAGATAAGTATCATAGCAAATATGATAAGGAAATCAGTCAGCTTAACAGACAGGGCAAAGCTTTTAGGGTTTTGAAAGAAAATTTTTCAATCACCATCAATTAAGAAAACCAGAATCACTCAAAAGGGAGTCATGACTCTGCACTATCAATCATATAAATAGAGGAGGTCCACAGACGTAGCAAGAAAGCATATTCGAAGCTTAGTCAAAAAAATAAGCAAGAGATGAACAAACAAAGCGAGCATAGTCACATAGAAGCGACATAAGTAGGCTAGGGACTCAGGAAAAACATATTCAAAGCAGGGTAATCACAGGACTCAAGTAAGCAGGCTAACACACATAACCAAGTAAAGAAAGCATGCTAACACTCATAGAAGCAAAGTAAGGAAAATCATGCTAACATTCGTAGAAACAAAGTAAAGAATATCTTTAAAAAAAATAGGGCTTTTAACAGAGTCAAGTTAAAAGCAATAGGAGAACAAAATTGGTCAAAACAAACAAGTAAAAAGGTTTAATCATAAAGAAATAAGTTAGAACATGCGTAAAAAAACTCCGAGAAACCCATAGTTTTCAGAGAGAGTAAAACGGTTCAAAGTAAAAGATCTTTCAGAAGAAGCTCGCGAACGAACAAATCGTAGAAGGGAACATGCCTAAAGCATAAAAAATAGCACAGCTCTTGAAAGATTCAGACGAGAGTTAGGGTTTCACAAAGGAAATCCAAAATAAAATTGAAAGAACCTGTTGAAACTTCACAAAACGTAACACATATGGTGTGATTTTGCTCAAAATCACACCAGAGAAGCCTCGAACAGGAAAGCAGAAACCCTAGATCCAAATCGGCATGGACAAGGACCCTTGAAGATCTTAGAGATGATGAGCAAGGCGATGAGAGACCCATTGGAGGCTTAGGAGTTGAGGTGTTGGTCACCGGAGAAGGCAGGAGAATAAGGCAGCGATTGAAGATGATTAGGGTTAGGTCGAGAGAGAAGAGGGGAGATGAGAGGGTTTGAGGGCGGCTGTCTCTGAATTATGAGACTAGGGTTAGGGGTCGGGTGAAATTAAAAAGGAAAGGGTACGTTTGGACCGTTGATCTGGGAGATCAATGGTCGAGATTAAAAAGGATAGGTGGGTTCCGGGTTTGGGTAAGGGTTAATAGGGTATGGGTCGGGTCATTTGGGTGTGAAATTGGGCTGGAAAGGTGTCCAATTTTGGCTATAATTGAAAGCCAAATTTGGCTGTTATTTAAATAGCCAATTTTCCCCCATTTAATTTATAAAAAATAATAGGCAATTTCTGGAAAATAAATTATGGTGCCAAAATGATCTAAAATACATAATTAACAATTTAAAAATACAGGGTCCAATTTTATGCATATAGAACATAATTAAATCTTAAAAGGGCTAATATTGCAATTATGTGCAATTTAGCTTTAAAAATACCAAAAGTAATTATAAAAATTACCTTAGCCATATTTTTGCATAAATATAGAAATCCAATAGATGAATTATTAAAACAATAATTTTGGAAATAACTATTGGGGGTCTTATGGATAAAAAGGGAGAAAATAAATCAATTTAAATCCTTAAAATTATGAAACAAAAATAATAAAAATCTTGGGCATGCTTATATATGTATTTTGCATATTTAAAATAGATAGGGAAAAATTGGGTATCAACAGCTGCCCCTCTTTACCCGAGAAGGATGAAAGAATTTTCGGGTAAAGAAATGATGACCAATTTTGACCAAGCGAAACGGTTTGAGAGATTAGGCCGCACCCTGGTTTCTGAGCTGCCTACATACCCCTGGTTCTACAAGAATCAAGACCTATGAAGTTCTGGATTCATCGGCGAAGTATACCGGTGAAGTTATCTCAAGAGCGGACACAACATCTAGGGCCGGGGAGTGAACGGTTTACGGGAATGGTGAGGTTTGATATGGCTGGGAAACTGGAGCGGGATCGCTTCTGTTGGGATAGCCATTGCTCACTGGGTTACCTGCCAATGAACAATACAAGCATATACTGTGCATAAATTTAAACATGATGCAAATTCTCGTCGGACCATGAATGCTGTCTTTGGACGGTTAGGAATGGCGTCCTCAGACCATGATGTCCTGGGCCATGGGTTGTTTGGTGCAGGATTAGCGGGCCATGAAATGATGTTCTCGGGCTTTGAGGATGGTGCCTCCGAACCATGACGCCTTTGAATAATGATATGCAAAAGATTGAAAGAGATCCTCAGGCTATGACATGGTGTTCTCGGGCTATGAAGATGGTGCCTTCGAATGATGACGCCTTTGGATGAGTTGGTGATATTTCAGCCCATGAAGGATGCAGTAGTATGGTGCGGACAAGACATAGCTTAGTCTTGCTAATTGAAGGGTAGAGCTTAGCCCGTAAGAGAAGCGAGATAAATAGTGCTTGAGATAGCGCTTAGTTTCGAAGAAAATTGGAGGCAGAGCTTAGCCTCGAAAGGCAGGAGAGTAGCCTTATGAAAAGATGCGAATGCAGATGGAGGTAGAGCTTAACCTCGGAAGGCAGAATGGTAGCCTTATGCAATGCAAATGCAGATGGAGACATCGTTTAGTCTCGAAAGGCAGAATGGTAGCATTATGCAAGTTGGAAGGCAGAATGGTAGCCTTATGCAATGCAAATGCAGATGGAGACAGCGTTTAGTCTCGGAAGACAGAATGGTAGCCTTATGCAAGTTGGAAGGCAGAATAGTAACCTTATGTAATGCAAATGCAGATGGAAACATTGTTTAGTCTCGGAAGGCAGAATGGTTGCCTTATGAAAATTGGAAGGCAGAATAGTAGCCTTATGCAATGCAAATGCAGATGGAGACAACGTTTAGTCTCGGAAGGCAGAATGGTAGCCTTATGCAAATTGGAAGGCAGAATAGTAGCCTTATGCAATGAAGATGCAGCTGGAGACAGCGTTTAGTCTCGAAAAGCAGAATGGTAGCCTTATGCAAATTAGAAGGCAGAATAGTAGCCTTATGCAATGCAAATGCAGATGGAGACAGCGTTTAGTCT
>NW_017672013.1:115067-158237 GCF_001879085.1 Nicotiana attenuata
ATTTGGTGGCGGCGTCCTTCTTTAGCATCTTAAAGATTGGCTCACAGATAACTGTAGACTGTGCTATGAATCGGTTGATGTAGTTAAGCCTTCCCAAGAAACTCATCACATCCTTCTTGTTCCTTGGCGGTGGTAGTTCTTGAATGGCTTTGACTTTCGATGGATCCAGTTCTATTCCTCGGCGGCTCACAATAAACCCAAGAAATTTCCCAACAGGAACCCCGAATGCACACTTTGCGGGGTTTAGTTTCAGGTTGTACCTCCGCAGTCTATTGAAGAACTTCCTTAGATCTTCTATGTGGTCAGTGGCCTTCTTGGACTTGATAATAACATCATCCACATATACTTCTATCTCCTTGTGTATCATATCATGGAAAATGGTAGTCATGGCCCTCATGTAGGTGGCCCCTGCATTCTTCAGGCCGAATGGCATCATCTTGTAACAGTATACTCCCATGGCATAATGAAAGCCATTTTCTCAGCATCTTCCTCATCCATCCAGATCTGATGATAACCAGCGAAGCAATCTGCGAATGACTATAGCTCATGCTTGGCGCAATTGCCAATCAGGATGTGTATATTTGGCAAAGGGAAGTTGTCTTTCGGACTGGCCCGGTTGAGATCCCGGTAGTCGACACAGACTCTGACCTTCCCATCCTTCTTTGGCACTGGCACAATGTTGGCTAACCATGTCGGGTATTCTACTACCCTGAGTACCTTAGCGTTGATCTGCTTGGTAACTTCTTCCTTGATTTTCAAACTCATATCAGGCTTGAACTTTCTGAGCTTTTGCTTTACCGGTGGGCACATTGGATCAGTTGGCAGTTTATGAGCCACTATAGATGTACTCAGACCAGTCATGTCATCATACGACCAAGCGAATATGTCCTCATACTCCTTTAGAAATTCTGTGTATTCTTTCTTCTCCGATGGCGATAGGTGAATGCTGATTCGAGTTTCCTTGACGTTTTCTACATCTCCCAGGTTGACAATTTTGGTCTCGTCCAGGTTGGACTTAGGTCTGTTGTCAATGTTCTCAACTTCTTTGACAATCTCATCAGGTATGTCATCTTCCTCTGAATACATGTCCGTTTTTTGCGTTGGCTCATTGCATGTCACAGTCGTTGGTTCATCGAGACAAGTAATAGTAATGCTGCATAGGTAAAGTAATGAGAGAAAACGATAGCAATAAATATTAATTCATAAGAAAAAATCAAAAATGCTTTTGATAAATTGAGTAATTATTTAAAACATCGAAGATCATGTTGCGGGAATTGAAAAATGCGAAAAGAAAATCATTTAGTAAATAAAACAGTGAATAATGCTTGTTTTAGCCTTGCTACCCCGAGGATCGTCGGGCTTTGGTTGTCCTGATGGTCCAATACTTGAGACGTGCCCCTCTGCTCACAGCCTGTATGGAAGGGCCTTCCTCTCCCTCCTCCTCGAGAATAACGCAATAGTCCATATCACTATCCTCTAGAAACAAGTTCTTCACTACTGTAAGTGCTTTTTCTTCATCCGACCCATAAATAATGTCGGCCTGTTGGAAGGTCTGCTCCAGATGCGGAATTGGCTGCTCTAGTGGGTAGTAAGGACCGCGCCATGGTGGCGACCAGCTATTGAATTCTTCCCAGGTGTATTCATATCCCAAACCGAAGGTAGTGCCATGTTTCTTGAGTTTTATGGGTTTAGACATTCCTTGGAGGTTCTTGCCGAGCCCTTTGCCAGGTTCGTACCCACTCCAACTCAGTATACTCTCTATTTTGCTATCCCACCATTTGTCTTTGCCGATAGCATTGACCCGCTCAATATGGTGGTAAGTTTCTCCACCCAGCTTCCTTCTTCCCTCAATCGCCGGAATGGTCTCGCGACTGTATATAGGGTTGCTACCGTCGCCGTGAATGATCACTTCCTGGTGATTCCATTCAAACTTTACTGCCTAGTGCAGCGTTGATGCTACGGCTCCAGCAGCATGAATCCATGGCCGTCCCAACAGCAAGTTGTAAGACGCTGGTACATCTATTACTTGGAAATCGACCTCGAACCAGGTTGGTCCCATCTGCAGGCATAGACTAATCTCACCGATTGTGGACCTCTGAGAACCATCAAAGGCTTTCACATTGACAGCTACATCCTTTATCTCATGCAGCCTTTGCCCAACTTCTTGAGTGTTACCAGCGGACAAATGTTTAGACTGGAACCTCCATCGATCAGGATCCTGTTGATGAAATAATCTTCGCATTGCACGGTGATGGGAAGTGGTTTGTTGTGCCCCAGCACTTCAGGTGCCAGCTCGTCCTCATGAAAGGTGATCTTATGGCTTTCCAGAACTTGTCCTACAGTATTAGCCACTTCCCCGCTAGTGATGTTGCTCGGTATGTACGCTTCATTCAGCAACTTTAAGAAGGCATTCTTATGTGTCTCAGAATTTTGCAGCAAGGAGAGAATGGATATTTGTGCTGGCGTCTTGTTTAACTGGTCGATGACTGAATATTCCTTGGCCTGTATTTTCCTCCATAGGTCATCCGGACCTGTCTCAATGAGGGGCGGCCGGTTGGAGGCCTGCTTGCTTGATTCAGCTAGATGTTCAGGGGTATAGACTCTACCAATTCTTGTCATACCCTATGCTGCGACAGTTTCTTCAGTCCTGACCTTGCCCTTCCTTCTCGCCTCGGCTGTATAGTCCCAGGGTACAGTATTTGAATAGAAGGGTGGCGTGGTTGATATCGCCACTGGGATCGGCGCGACTATCCTTACTTCGAATAGAACATGTGCCTTGGGTGGCAAGACTGCAACCTCAAATGGTGCCGGTGCATTTGCCGAAGACACGAATTCAACGTCAATTGGTACCGGTGTCTTTGCGGGTGGCACTGGTTCAAACTCAAGAGGTATAAACATATTCACCTCAGCATCCTCAGACGGTTGGATCTAGACTATGATTGGATTGAGAGTAATTGCCGGTTTCTTTGGGTCATTACCTTCTGCGATCAACCCGATTGATCCCTCGGGATCCCAAGCATCTTCTACTTCAATCATGTGGATACCTCCACCCTTATGGCCTGACAGAGGATTGTTGCGGAAGTTTGGAGCGGGTTCCTTTGCCACAATGATCTGGTTATCAATCAAAGACTGTATTTTGTCTTTCAAGGAGCGACATTCATCGATGGTGTGCCCTTTCATGCCGGAGTGGAATGCACAGGACTTGTTTGGGTTAACCCACTGAGAAGGATTCTCAGGGGTTGCAGCAAGGATGGGGGTGACATAACCATCAGCTTTGAGCCTCTCATACAACTGGTCGATGGGTTCAGCGATGGCTGTATATTGTTTTGGAGGTTTGCGATCAAAATTAGGTCGGGGTCTAGGGAAATTTTGGCGTGCAGGGGTGATTGATAATGGGATGGTTGAGCATTATAAGTTTGGTAGACCTGAGCGGGTTGGGAGTATCTAGGTGAAGTAGGTTGATTTGTAGGAGGTGGAGATGACTGATAAGTTGGTGGTGGATCTTGGTACGAGGGTGCTTGGTAATTTGGGGTTGGCTGATATGCGAGTAGAGGTGTTGGGTAAGCTTGGTATTTAAGGGGAGAGTTGGTCCTTTGTGCAACCATCACGGCCCCTACGTCCCTTTTCTTGGACATACCACCGGACTGTAAAGCCTTATTCGTAGCTTGCAAGGCTTCGAAATTTGTAACTATACCACTTTTAATACCTTCTTCAATTCTTTCACCTAATTTGATAATATCGGAGAACTTGTGGTTCTCAATCATCATCAACCGTTCATAGTACTGTGGGTCCTGAGCCCGGACAAAGAACTTGTTCATTTTCTCCTCTTTTAAGGCGGGTCTGACCTTAGCAGCTTCGGATCTCCAGCGAGTAGCATACTCGCGAAACGTCTCCGTGGGCTTCTTCTTCAAATTCTGGATATAGAACACGTCTGGTGCGTTCTCTGTATTAAACCTGAATCTGTCCATAAAGTCATATGCCATGCCCACCCAACTTGACCACTTCTTGGGATCTTGGCTGATGTACCAAGATAATGCATCTCCTTTCAAACTCCTCATGAACAGCTTCATGCAGATCCTTTCATCCTTCCTTACTCCAACCAATTTGTCGCAATATGTCCTCAAATGGACCCTTGGATCACCCGTACCATCAAACATTTCGAACTTAGGAGGTTTGTACCCCTCAGGTAGTTCGACATCAGGCTGTATGCAAAGGTCCTCATAGTTCAACCCCTCGATTCCTTTGCTTCCCTCAACGCCCTGAATCCGGCTGGTCAGTTTCTTAAGTTCCTCGGCCAAGTTCCTGATAAGCAGATCCTTTTCATCAGACTCAGGTGTGCATGAGATAGGTTGGGTGGAGTGTGTCATGGTCTCCACGTAGATAGGATTGTTATGGTGGCCTGGTGTATGGGTGTTTAAATGGTCGTTTGTGGAGTTCTGAAGTTCTGGGATGAGTAGTGGAGTGTTGTTTGGGATATGGCAGGTGTTACATTGGTTCTTTGGATGAGCAGCGTGATGATGAGGCACGGGATGATTCTGCTATTTTGGGATATTTTGAGGAGGTGTAGGGTTTTGAGCGTTGGGGAAGTTGATATCTGGGGTGTTCAGGGAAAATAACAGACTTGCTAGATTTCGAACCTGATCGAGCTCTTCCTAGAATTTCAACAGTTTTTGTTCAAGCTGTGACACATTCTCGTTAGAAACTTGAATACCCTGGCCATTTGTGTCCTCTACCCGCTCAGCTGTGTTCTCCTTCCTGATGTTGTTTAAATCTTCCATTTTATTCTTGCCTTTGTTCTTGCCTTTAGCGGGACTAAGAGGAAGAGTGGGTGGAGGGCCCCTGGATCTTGTGAAATAAGATGATGATGCCAGAGTGCACGAACTAACCTTTGGGGAGGGGAATAATAAAAACAAAATAAAAGAAAAGGTAATCAAGTCAGTGATGATTATAAAAAGTATTGCAATATTTAAACACATAGTGGAGGAATGTAAAGCGTGTCCTAAGTTGGGAACCTCTTTGTGCCCAAGGTAGGCATAGCGACAAATAGACTTGGAGAACTTTTAATCCTAAATGCCTCATTTTATTGATAAAAATAAGCGAATCTCAAACCGACACTAAATAAGCAAGAAATAAAAGTCACTAATGGCCATTGGCCTTATTACATTCATAAAGCGAAGAAGTAAATTCCTATCTATTTGCTCCCAGAAGGACCTTACCCAGATTCGGCATCCTTGGCTCCGTCGAACAGCTTCCCCAATTCATGAAGTCCCAGCAACAGGTATGCTCTGGCTAGATGTCCACCTTCGGCCCCTTCAGCCTTTTGATAGTCTTCAACCCTCTTAAGAAATTTTCCCTCCAGTTTTACTATGCCTCGCTCCAAGTATCCTAGCCTTTTGTTGGCACCGATAGCTATGTCTTTCAATTCCTCAATCAACTTCTTGTTGGACTCTTGTATCTCGCGATGTTCGCTCTCGCATTCACGGATCATTTTGCTCAGCTGGTTGTACTTGACTTGCGCCTCGGCCTTTTCATCTATAATTCTATGACCTCGAACGAACCCTGACTGGCCCAGACCATCCCAATTATCTTCCAACCAACCCGAATAGAAAAGGGTACAGCCGGCATGATATCTATTTGGCTCGATTGTGTCATTCTCCATTACGATCTTGTAGTGCCACATGTGCTGGGCTTTGCACTTGTGGGACTATCATCATTTTGGAAGTCAGCTCGAAGATGGCTCATTTTGTTGACCCTAGGTATGACTTGCATCCTACCTGCTTGCCTCGTAACTCGAAGAGGGACATAAGGGTATGTTTCTCTTAGACCAATCAGCATCGTGAAAGGTGCATCTCTGGATCGGACGATGAACTCTTCTGTTGGAAACCACTCGAACATCCATTGAACCTGTTCTTCGGTCAGATTATCAAAAACTCAACGCATTATTTGGCATTCTCAGGCTGAGCGAACATGTCGGAGATGTAATTCATTCGCCTTGGGTGGTGGAAAGCGATGTGATCATCCCAGGCCCTTCTCTGAATTTCTTGTCGGTATTCACCTTTTTGGAGATGTTCCATGAGCCAAAGCTGAAGTAATAGATTGCAGCCTTCGAAGTGTCTCTCTCCTCGTTGACACTTCTCTAAGGCTCAGTACATGTCTGTGATGATCAAGGGTACAATGCTGAATGTCTGCCCCGCAATCCCTTCCATTAGGATCTTGGTTACCATAGCCAGCCTAGTATGGGTTCTCTCTTTCTTCATTGGAAACACGATGAGACCCAGGAAGCAAAACACGAAGACGAATACCCTACAATGGATATGTCCAATGGACGTGATGGCAAACTCGTCATGGTAGGTACGATATGATTTGTTGTGACCGTACCTTTCATAAAGGTAGTCAAAAGGGATGTACGATTACTTTAGGCATACTAATTCTGCATTCTTCTTCAAACCCATCATTTTTAGGAAACCCTTGCCTGTGCGATTCTCAAGAATTAGCAAACCCAGAGTTTCCCACACTAGACCGGCCAGTCCTCCTATCACCTCTAGCTATGGTGTCATTGCGATGTCCCCAAAGCGGAACACGGCCCTTTCACAATCCCAAAATAAGGTAGCAGCCTCTATTATCATGTTGTTAGGCTGGATCTCCAGGAGGGATGGTAGATTACCCAGATACTTTCTGACGAGGGTTTTGTCACTAGAATGTAAATCTTCCACCAACTTAGCAATATTGGGTGGATGTTGGTGACCATGCCGAATCTGGGGTCTTCGTGCCTCATATTTCTGCAAGACAAACAAGGTTAGGCCCCACCAGACTCGACTATTTAACATCAACAATTAGCATGAAGCATTTAGTTCTCCAAATAAATGCACAGAACGTGATGATGTCCGTTTGGGTTTAGGGAAACCCAGTAGACTTTGGACAAGGCTATCTTAAAGGATCATTACGTGGACAACATAACTGATACGGCTAGGTTTGACCATGATGCATGCGCAATTTAAACAGAGTGAGGTTTCTATGGGGTTTTAGACTGGTACCCCTGAGCGGACAACTCAAGGGGGAAGGCACGAAACTGTCGACTGCACGACTGATCGACCAGTTTTACCGCAAATAAGCCTTTCCGAATTTAGGGGGTTAATCATATAGGAAGGGCACAACCACTCATCAAGCATTGCTATAGTATTTGTTTGGCACGAGTGGAGTATGATGTTGAGCATGATTATGCAATAATTAAAAGCATGTTGACATGTATTTGCACGTTAAGAAAGCGATAAATACAGCAGTTTTATAATTTAAAGCAGTTATAAAGGAAGGAAACAAGAAAGATATGTCAGTTTTGCTTTTGAAAAAGAAATTAAATGCTTAAAGGAATTAAACAAATAATTGCACATAGGAGGGGTACAAATTCACAAAACAGTATGAAATGGTAAAAGCCTAAAATCCCCAGCAGAGTCGCCATGCTGTCGCGCCCCCTTTTTCTCGCGAAATCGGGTTTATGACATTCCTGATTGGGACAACTCCTTCCTTTTGGAAAGGGGGTTTGCATTTTTTGAAGAGTCACCACCTAACGATTTAAGGTGTGTTAGGGCACCTATAGGGTTCATTTATAACTACATTTGGTAACCAGAGACAGGGTAAGGGCTTGAAATTATCCTAAGGGGAAGGTGTTAGGCACCCCTCAGGATCCACTAGTGTGGTTCCCAGCCAAACTGTTTTGTTTGAATTCGTACAATTAGCAAATAAACAAGTATGGCTCAAATAGTAGGGGATTTAAGTTTAAATACACAGGTGTTTTAAAAACAATTAGTGAAAAGCGGGATTTTGAAAAGAATTACAATCTAAGCGTATTCGGGAATGTAAAGGGTATCCTAGGTTTGTTTGTAACATGGATCACATTAATGCAATACCCGGTATGACACTCCTCTAAGAGGGGCTACACGTGGTATTAACGCACGGGTCATCATATCCATATCTACCCTTTCCCGCCCCGTAAAGGTAATTGAAGCGAGGGTTGGTCTCGACCCCTATTGCATGCTGTTACCCGTCCCTTCCTATCAGTCCAAGAGGAATTTAGGACTCCTATCCAATACGAGGGGGGTTCTAGGCAGATCCTCAAGTTTAGAGGTAAAATACTAAGGCGACATATAATAAACAAGTAGGACTTCAATTAAGGGGAGCATGGACGACAAATGAAAGGCTCAGATATACCTCCACACACAGTACACATAAACAGCATGACTTATAGACAATCAAGGTCTAAATCCAGATCCTAAGCATGATATCTAAGTGATAGCAGCAGAGTCAGATTGATCACATGACTCAGAGAAGAAGTCCTAATCAAGTTTGCTTACTAATTTTAACATGCTGACAGTTAAACATTAGTCACAAAGACAGTTCTTATTTTAAAGTTGATTACCTAAGACTTGTCTAAGCGTAAAATAATATGCAGCAATTACCAGAATTATTAAAACAGTTTGGAAGTTATTTTACCTAAAGCATGCTGTTCTAAATGTTGCAAAGACATGCAGGGATTGTGACCAGTTCCACTTAAACAAGATAATCAAACATGAGACTATTTTATGTCCTTTTTCATGCATCAGTAGTTTAACTAGGTGTGACTGAGCGAGTGTGAACAAGATCCTAAAATAGGGTATCCAACGTGCACTCATGAAAATGCAGAATGATCGCAGCATTGGCAAAGAATGATTTCTAAATGCCCAAAGAGTTACAGCATGACTTCAAGACATGCAGGAGCAACAGTTTTACGCTAATGCTATTATTTAGCCTAAAGCAGGATTTCTAAGTGGTAATGTAATGCCAAATGGGATGCTGAAACAGTAAACCTAAGAACATGGTATCTAATACTGATATTCTTTGAATGGGTTGATCTTACGCATGGATTCTAATGCACATATAGGAAATGTAAACCTAAAATATGGTTTCTATCCATTGATGCTGATAACATATATAACTACCCTCCCCTTTTCACTAGCCTGCCCTAATACTTGTTTACAACTGATTATTACAGACCAATACTGAAATGGATTACATAAGTAGAAAAAAATATATTACATTATAGAGCGCCCAAAAACAGGCCCAGATTTTCAACACATGATTTGGACTTCCTCTCTGAGTTATAAAATAAATCTAACTCCAACACCTCAAATGCCAAGCTTGTTTCATAGCCTTTCTCATATCTGGGTGTGTCAAACTTCCCTAAGGACCTCAAGGGATCCCGGGCAGTGCTCACACCCAAATTTCATAGCCAAGACAGAGTAAGTGCAGTGTGGAAAGGTCAGCTTTTGTGTTTCCAAGTTCAGAGGGACCTGAAGGGTCCCAAGGCAAGGCTCACACAAAAGGGGCAGAACTTGTGGTCTAAGAGTAAGGAGAGTTTGCTTTACATAATGTTGAAAGACTTAGTAAAGCAGTTTAGAAGTGAAAAAGTTCAGAAATAGTTATTTTTTTTAAAGATACTAGGAGTTATCAGTTTTGAGAAGAATGCTAGGAGTAGGAGCAGCAGTTTTGAAATCATTCTTTGAGAAAACTATACTCAACGAACAACCCAATCAACCATAGAATGCCCAGATTTACTTGACAAGCAGACTTACAAATAGGGGTGAAGGGATTGGGAACATATTGGTTTGAAACCACATAAGTAGGGAAACATTTGATATAACAAATATACAGAATAGCTATGAGTCTATAGAACAAATCAGTCATGGTAACAGATATTTAAAACATAGGGAAGAATGCAGCAGGATCATGTTGAAGACAAAAGTTTTGTTGAACAAAATTTGGCATACCATTAGGGCCCAATAGAATGCACTAGAAGACTAAGTAACTACATGGTCATACAAGTTAAGGGAGGGGTAAGGGAACTAAGTGAACATGCTGGACAAGTATCAAAGAACTAAGTATAGTCTGATATGATGATTACACATAAGGCAGAATTTAGACATGCTTAATAACAACAAACACAGAAACCAATTGAATAACTAGTACAGGAACAAGCATGGATGTATAGGCATGGAACACATAAAGTTGAGTTTCAAATTTAAACTAGAGACATACCAGTTAAAGAAGAAAAATGCAGAATGTAAAACAGGTGCAACTCCCCTATCTAGCCTTGGCTTTCAGCCAGCTAGGCCAACAATTAGCACAAGTAGCAAAGAAAGAAGAGAGAGTTTGAACGTATGTGTGTGTTCTGAACTGTGTTCGTGTGTTAAGACTGTAGAAGAGAGTCATTTATATAGTAGTTTGAAAAACTGGTTAAAATAAGGCAAGAATCAATTCTTCAGTAATTATAGAACTCAGTATAAAAATTAGTTCTTATCTTCCTTTAATTAAGGGAGTCAGTGTAAACGGTAAAGAGCAGGTGCCAAGTAAGGAAAGAAATCATACACGACTGGAGTATAACAAATAAGGAAAGATTTCAAAATAGTACCGGTATAGAACAGGTAATTAAGGCTAGGTTCAGAAAGTTTTTAAACTAACGAAACAATCAGTAAGAGTTAAGTAGCAATACAGACAAGGCAATGGAGAATTAATTAAGGCAAGCAACTAATCAAATTCAGTGGAAGGTAGGAGTCGAGATTTAGTAGCATAGAGTGATCGATTAGGACCAAATTCATAAAGCCTTGATTAAGGACACAACTTAGTAGAAATAAGTATCATAGTAAATATGGTAAGGAAATCAGTCAGCTTAACAGACGGGGCAAATCTTTTAGGGTTTTGAAAGAAAATTTTTCAATCGCCATCAATTAAGGAAGCTAAAATCAATAAAAAGGGAGTCATGACTCTGCAGTTTCAGTCATATAAATAGAGGAGGTCCACAGACGTAGCAAGAAAGCGTATTCGAAGCATAGTCACAGAAAGAAGCAAGAGATGAACAAACAAAACGAGCATAGTCACACAGAAGCGACATAAGTAGGCTAGGGATTCAGGAAAAACATATTCGAATTAAGGTAATCACAGGACTCAAGTAAGCAGGCTAACACACAGAAACGAAGTAAAGAAAGCATTCTAACACTCATAGAAGCAAAGTAAGGAAAATCATGCTAACATTTGTAGAAACAAAGTAAAGAAAATCTTTTAAAAAAAGGGTTTTTGACAGAGTCAAGTCAAGAGCAGTAAAAGCACAAAATCAGTCAAAACAAACAAGGAAAAAGGTTTAATCATAAAGAAATCAGTTAGAACATGCATACAAGTACTCCAAGAAACCCTAGTTTTCAGAGAGAGTAAAACGGTTCGAAGTAGAGGATCTTTCAAAAGAAGCTCGCGAACGAGAAAATCGTAGAAGGGAACTGGCGTAAAGCATAAAAAATATTACAGCTCTTGAAAGATTCAGACGAGAGTTAGGGTTTCACAAAGGAAATACAAATAAAATCGAAAGAACCTGTTGAAACATCACAAAACGTAACACATATGGTGTGATTTTGCTCAAAATTACACCAGAGAAGCCTCGAACACGAAAGTAGAAACCCTAGGTCCAAATCGCCTTGTCCAAGGACCCTTGAAGGTCTTAGAGATAATGAGCAAAGCGATGAGAGACCCATTAGAGGCTTAGGAGTTGAGGGTTGGTCACCGGAGAAGGCCGGAGAATGAGGCGGCGGTTGAAGACGATTAGGGTTAGGTCGAGAGAGAAGAGAGGAGATCAGAGGGTTTGAGGGCGGCTGTCTCTGAATTATGAGACTAGGCTTAGGGGTCGGGTGAAATTAAAAAGGAAAGAGTGCGTTTGGATCGTTGATCTGGGAGATCAACAGTCGAGATTAAAAAGGATAGGTGGGTTTCGGGTTTGGGTAAGGGTTAAAAGGGTATGGGTCGGGTGATTTGGGTGTGAAATTGGGCTGGAAAGGGGTCCAATTTTGGCTATAATTAAAAGCCAAATTTGGCTGTTATTTAAATAGCCAATTTTCCCCCATTTAATTTATCAAAAATAATAGGCAATTTCTGGAAAATAAATTAAGGTTCCAAAATGATTTAAAATACATAATTAGCAATTTAAAAATACAGGGTTCAATTTTATGCATATAGAATATAATTAAATCTTAAAAGGGCTAATATTACAATGATGTGCAATTTAGCTTTAAAAATACCAAATGTAATTATAAAAATATATAAAAATTACCTTAGCCATAATTCGGCATAAATATAGAAATCCAATAGATGAATTATCAAAAAAATAATTTTAGAAATAATTATTGGGTGTCTTATGGAGAAAAAGGGAGAAAATAAATCAATTTAAACCCTTAAAATTATGAAAAAAAATAAAAATCTTGGGCATGCTTATATATGTATTTTGCATATTTCAAATATATAGGAAAAATTGGGTATTAACAGTTCTATCTCAGGGGAGCGCTCAGGGGTCAAACAAGAGGTCCCGTCATTTTGGTAGATTCAGTGGTGCCTCGTCTGGAGGCAGGGATTCATTTGGTAGGGGTCATCCTCCCAGGCCATTTCATTCAGCACTTCAGGCTTCTCATAGTGCTCCAGGTGGTCGTGGTTCTCATATGCAGTATTCAGATCAACTACCTTACAGTGCGTCACCAACTCCTATCAGTTCACCTCCGCTCCAGAGTTTTCAGGGTGGTTACTTAGGCTGTCAGGGTTAGTTCCAGGGCCAGCAGTCCCGGCAGCCGAGGACTTATTATACTTGTGGCGATCCGAGGCACATTACTAGATTTTGCCCTCGAGCAGTTCTCAGCATCAGGGTTCTTATGCCATGGTTCAGACACTGGGTGTTCCACCGCCCGCTCAGCCAGCTAGGGGCAGAGGTCAGACAGCTAGAGGTGGAGGTAGAGGTATTAGAGGTGGAGCTCAGGCCGCTAGAGGTACAGGCCAGCCAGCAGGAGACCGTCCCAGAGATGTGGTTCAGAGTGGTGAGGCCCAGCCCCTATGTTATGCTTTCCCAGCCAGACTTGAGGCTGAGGCATCCAATGCCGTTATCACAGGTACGGTTTCAGTTTGTGGTAGAGATGCTTCAGTTCTATTTGATCCAGGGTCTATATATTCCTATGTGTCATCTTACTTTGCTATGTATTTGGCTGTGCTTCGTGATTCTTTGAGTGCTCCTGTATATGTGTCCATACCGGTGGGTGATTCTATTGTTGTAGATCGTGTTTATCGCTCGTGTGTGGTTATTATTGGGGGTCTTGAGACCCGTGTAGACCTCCAACTCCTTGATATGATTGATTTTGATGTTATTTTGGGGATGGATTGGTTGTCACCTTACCACGCTATATTGGACTGTCATGCCAAAACCGTGACCTTAGCTTTGCAAGGGTTGCCTCGATTAGAGTGGAGAGGGACTCCTGGTCATTCTGTCAGTAGGGTTGTTTCTTATATGAAGGCTCGGCTTATGGTTGAAAAGGGGTATTTGGCTTATTTGGCTTATGTTCGTGATTCTAGTGCTGAGGTTCCTTCTATGGATTCCGTGCCAGTTGTTCGGGAGTTTTCAAAGGTGTTTCCTGCAGACCTGCTGGGGATGCCACCTAACAGGGATATTGACTTTTGCATTGATTTGGGTCCGGGCACTCAGCCCATTTCTGTCCAGCCATATCGTATGGCCCTGCCAGAGTTGAAGGAGTTGAAAGAACAGTAGCAAGAGTTGCTTGATAAGGGCTTTATTAGACCTAGTGTCTTGCCCTGAGGTGCGCCGGTGTTGTTCATTAAGAAGAAGTATGGATCGATTAGGAAGTGTATTGATTATCGGTAGTTGAACAAAGTCACAATCAAGAATAAATATCCATTGCCGAGGATTGATGATTTGTTTGATCAGCTTCAGGGTGCCAAAGTGTTTTCGAAGATTGATTTGAGATCTGGCTACCATCAGTTGAGGATTAGGGCATCCGATGTACCTAAGACAGCCTTTCCCACTCGGTACGGGCATTATGAGTTTCCGGTGATGTCATTTGGGTTAACAAATGCCCCAGCAACAATTATGGATTTGATGAATAGAGTGTTCAAGCCGTATCTGGATTCCTTCGTGATTGTCTTTATTGATGACATTTTGATCTACTCCCGTAGTCGGTGTTGGTATTGCCCGCAGGTTCAGGGCCATATACGGTTATTGTGACGCATATTGTATTGGACTTTGTGCGATGTTGATGCAGAATGGCAAGGTTATTGCTTATGCTTCATGACAGTTGAAGATTCACGTGAAGAATTATCCAGTTCATGATTTGGAGCTAGCATCCATTGTTCACACACTGAAGATTTGGAGGCATTATTTATATGGCGTGTCCTGTGAGGTGTTCATGGGTCACATGAGTCCGCTATATTTGTTCAAGCAGAAGGAGCTAAATTTGAGGCAGAGAAGGTGGTTGGATCTATTGAAAGACTATGATATTACCATCTTGTATCATCCAGGGAAGGCCAATGTAGTGGTTGATGCTTTGAGTAGGAAGTCAACCAGTATGGGCAGCCTTGCGTATATTCTAGTCGGTGAGAGGCCGCTTGTTTTGGATATTCAAGCGTTAGCCAATTAGTTCGTGAGGTTGGATGTTTCTGAGCCCAGCCGTGTTTTAGCTTGTACAGTCACTTGGTCTTTATTATTTGAGTGTATCAAGGATCGGGAGTATGATGATCCTCATTTGCTTGTCCTTAGGGACATAGTGCGGCACGGAAGTGCCAAGCGGGTTACAGTTGGAGATGACGGAGTTCTGAGGATGCAGGGTCGAGTTTGTGTGCCTAATGTGGATGGGCTTCTCAGTTGATTCTAGAGGAGGCCTATAGTTCCCGGTATTCTATTCATCCGGGCACCGCCAAGATGTATCAGGATTTGCGGCATCATTACTGGTGGAGAAGAATGAATAAGGATATTGTTACCTATGTAGCTCGGTTTTTGAATTGTCAGCAGGTAAAGTACGAGCATCAGAGACCTGGTGGTTTGTTTCAGAAGATTGAGATTCCTGAGTGGAAGTGGGAGCGTATCACCATGGACTTCATTGTTGGACTCCCACGGACTCAGAGGAAGTTCGATGAGGTATGGGTTATTGTTGATATGCTGACTAAGTCAGCGTACTTCATTCCTATGGCAGTTTCCCATTCTTCAGAGAGGTTAGCTGAGATCTATATCTGGGAGATCGTTCGTCTCCATGGTGTGCCCGTGTCTATCATTTTAGATCGTGGTACGCAGTTTACCTCGCATTTCTAGAGGGCAGTTCAGCGTGAGTTGAGTACGTGGGTCGAGTTGAGCATAGCATTTTATCCTCGGACGCACGGACTGTCCGAGCGTACTATTCAGATTTTGGAGGATATGCTTCGGGCATATGTTTTTGACTTTGGAGGTTCTTGGGATCAGTTTTTGCCATTAGCGGTGTTTGCCTAGAACAACAGCTATCAGTCGAGCATTCAGATGGCCCCCTATGAGGCATTATATGGTAGACGGTGTTGATCACCAGTTGGGTGGTTTGAGCCGGGGGAGGCTCGGTTGTTGGGTACAGATTTAGTACAGGATGCCTTGGACAAGGTTAAGATCATTTAGGATAGGCTTCGTACAGCTTAGTTCAGGCAAAAGAGTTATGCCAACCGTAAGGTTCGTGATGTGGCATTCATGGTCGGAGAGGGAGTGTTGCTTCGGGTGTCGCCCATGAAGGGCGTGACGAGATTTGGGAAGAAGGGAAGGCTAAGCCCTAGGTTCATCGAGCCTTTTGAGATTCTTGATCGAGTGGGAGAGGTGGCTTACAGACTTGCGTTGCCGCCGAGTTTATCAGTTGTGCATCCAGTGTTTCATGTGTCTATGCTTCAGAAGTATCACGGCGATCCATCCCAGGTGTTAGACTTCAGCAGTTGGGCAAGGACTTGACCTATGAGGAGGAGCCGGTAGCTATTCTAGATCGGCAGGTTCGTTAGTTGAGATCGAAGAATTTCCCCTCAGTTCGTGTGTAGTGGAGAGGTCAGCCTGTTGAGGCAGCGACCTGGGAGTCCGAGTCCGATATGCGGAGCCGATATCCCCACCTTTTCACCGACTCAGGTACTTTTCTATGTCCGTTCGAGGACGAGCGATTGTTTTAGAGGTGGAGAATGTGACGACCAAAAGGGTCATCTTTTGTTTTAGAACCCGAATCCGGGTTCCGAGGCCATGAAAACCTTATTTTCTTTCTCCTCAATTTGTGTGCGCAGTCCGAGCATGTTTTCGGAAAGCTTTTATGTGAAATTTAAGAAAAATATTGAATTTGGCCTTTAAAATTGATTAAAGTTGATGTCGGTCAACATTTATGGTAAACGGACTTGGACCCGTAATTTGACGGTCCCGTAGGGTCTACAATAAAATACGGGACCTGGGCGCATGCCCGGAATCGAATTTCGAGGTCCCTAGCCCGAGAAAATAATTTTTAAAGAAAATTATTTGCTGGAAACTATAAAGGTTTTTAGAAATCGAGTATCATTGGAACTTAATGGTATCGGACCCGTATTTTGGTTCCGGAGCCCGGTACAGGTCCATTATAATATTTAAGTCATATTTGTAAAATTTGGTAAAAAACGGAAGAGATTCGATATAAATCGGACCCTTGGTTAAGGAAATAGAAATTTTGAACTACTTGAGGAATTCATGAGTTTTTGGTGTCAAATTCATTGTTTATGATGTTATTTTGGCAATTTAATCGCGCGAGTAAGTCCGTATTATGTTGTTAGACTTGTGTACATGTTTGGTTTGGAGCCCCGAGGGCTCGGGTGAGTTCTAGATAAGCCACAGAGTGAGCTTGGACTTAGAAAATAATTGCTGCTGCATCTGGTATTGTTGTAGGCTCTCATCTCGCAATTGCGAGGTCAGGCTTCGCAATTGCGAGCCTAACAGGTTTGGCAATTGCGAGAGCTTTATCGCAATTGCGAAGAAGCCCAGGCCTACATTGTTCGCATTTGCGGACATCCCTTCGCAATTGCGAAGTCAGCAGGGAGGGTCAATGATCGCAATTGTGACAAATTTCTCGCAATTGCGAGAGGAGCAGACATGCAGCAGGTTCGCAATTGCGAAGCCTGTCTCGCATATGCGAGCTTCGCAATTGTGAAGCTCTTGTCGTAATTGCGACATCTGCACCTGATCAAAACATCAATTGGACGGGATTTTCATTTCATTCTTAAAAATTTCAAAACCTAAACTCCAAAGGGCGATTTTCCTATAGCAAGTTCTTCCCCAAATCATAGGTAAATGTATCTTAACTCCTTTTTCTTCAATCTATTTCATCTTTTTACATGATTTCACTTCAAAATCTAGGTTTTTTCATGGGAGATTGGGTGTTCTTGGGTAGAAATTAGGATTTTAGAATTTTGGGGATTTGGACCTCAATTTGAGGTCGGATTTCAAAACCAATTGCATATTTGAGTTCATGGGTGAATGGGTAATCGGGTTTTGGTTCGAACTTCGAGTTTTGACCAAGCGGGCCCGGGCTTGGTTTTTGACTTTTAGAGGAAAACATTGGGAAATCTATATTCATGCATTAGAATTGGTTGATTTAGCATTTATTGATGTTATTAAGTAAATTATGACTAGATACAAGCGGATTGGAAGTGGAACCGAAAGGTAAAGCGGTAATTGAGGCTTGATTTTGTCCGTGGAATTGATGTAAGTGTTTGGTCTAACCTTAGCTTGAGGGCATACATGTTGCGTCTTAATTGCTACGTGTTAGTATTGAGTTTGACGTATAGGCATGGTGATGAGTATCTGTACGTTGATGTTGAGCGTGCAAGTGAGTCTCATATTGTGACCGTTATGTCACTTATCACGTACTATTCATGCTAAAAATGATGTTTCTCAATGTTGAGCAAGTTTTATGATATTGTTGAGTATTTGATCATTGTTGAGTATTGATTCAAGTTGAGACTTATTTCATTGAGTTAACTGTTGAAACGAGACTGGTTATAGCTGATTCCCTTGCCGGGATGTTATTGTTTCTATTGTTGATTCCCTTGCCGGGATGTTATTGTTTCTATTGTTGATTCCCTTGCTGGGACGTATTGTTTTTAATGTTTGGGTGAGGAAGAGTGTAGAGCACGAAGGGTGATGCCGTGCATGATATTGTGAGTGAGTGTTAATGCATGAAGGGTGATTCCATGCCAAAATTGTGAGTGTTAATGCACGAAGGGTAATGCCGTGCCAATATTTGAGAGTTAATGCACGAAGGGTGATGCCGTGCGGATATTGTGAGAGTTAATGCAAGAAGGGTGATGCCGTGCTATTTCTGTTATTTCTTACAGTGAGGCCGAGAGAAAAAGCATGAAGGGTGATGTCGTGCACGTGTTACTGTTTCATTATCCATGTTGATACAAATACGGTGTTCATTATGCTTCTTTGTTGAATTACCGTTAGAATTTGATATTTCCCGCAGCATGTTCCCCTTCCCATCTTTATCTGTTATTTTCTGTTATTATCGTTCTACTCGTATATAATTTAACTGCACAGGTTTATATGATTGTCATGTCCTTGCCTCGTCACTACTTCGCCAAGGTTAGGCTCGACACTTACCAATACATGGGGTCGGTTGTACTGATACTGCACTCTGCACTTTTTGTACAATTTTCGGTGCCGGACCTTGTGAGTAGTTCCAGGTTGCTGCCATCAGTCTAGGGAGACCAAGGTAGATCTGCTGGTATTCGCAGAGCCTGAAGTCCCCTTTCCCTGTTTTAGTTTCTTCTGTCTCTTCTATTTCAAGAACAATTGTACTTTTTTTTCCAGACTTATATTTGTAGTAAATCTTATTCGTTCGTGGATTGTGACACCGGATCTATGGGGTAGTTATGTACTTGAGCTGTGGCACTATTATATCACTTCCGCATTTCGGAATTATTTTGTTTTTCATTATTTTCTGATCCTGTTTGATTAATAATAATGGTGGTAAAACTGTTACTGTTGGCTTGCCTTGCTTTCACGAGTAGGCGCCATCACGGCTCCCGAAGGCGGGAAATCCGGGTCGTGACATATATATATGTCACGACCCGGATTTCCCGTCTTCGGGAGCCGTGATGGCTTCTACACATCATATAATAATCAAATAAATTATTTGTCCATTATTTATTCTTTATTAAATTAGCAAGTACTTAGTATTATACATACTATTTAAAAAATTTCAGTGGTCTAAATTTATAAATCATTTTTTTGAGTGTTATTTATCTTTTATTTTTTAATTAATTCAAAATATAAATATCATAAAATTATTGTTATCCTCCTCTTTTTGTACGTTCTTTTGTGCTGTAATATTTGATTAGTTTTCTCATGTGTAGTTCACTGAAATTTAAATAATGTAATAGTACTAAATTATAATTTGAATCAAAAGTGAAAACCGATAAGCATTTTATTAGTTTTATAAAAACCTACCAATATATTTAATACTTATTAATTTGTATTATATATATATATATATATATATATATATATATATATATGTATCTATGTATATGTATTTGTATGTATGTATGTATGTATGATGCTCATCTTATGTATAGTATCCTAATAGTATCTTTATAATTTTGTAATTTTTATTATGAAACTATGAGTTCTATTTATTAACTAAAATTTCCTACATGAGAAATTTAATAAGTATATACATTTAACGCTACCGCTTGAAATTATTTTTCTTAGTATTCTTCCTTTATAACTATTTATTTATTATGATTTTAGTTGTGTGTATATGTACAACTCTTCTTATGTATGACTTTATCATAATTATTTTGATATTTAAATTATCAATATGAGTATTATTTATTTATTTTATTTTATTAAATAAATAAATTTAAAGTGTGGATAGCATCACATTATATACATTCTCCTCTTTATACATTAGTTTTTGTTCTACATTATTTTAATTTTTTTTATTTAGTGTTTGTAACGATCCGATCGTTTATTTTGAACTTTAGTGTCCCATTCGGTGTTTTGAGACTTTGAGTAGCTTAATATTATGGATATGGCTTGCATATATGGTTGGTTTCGGTATTTGAGCGATTCTGGACTGATTTGGAAGAATGATTCTCGTTTTAGAAGCTTTAAGTTGGAAGAATTGATCAAGGTTTGACTTTTGGATAAACGGACTCGGAATCGGATTTTAATTATTCCAATAAGTTTGTGTGCTAATTCTGGACATGTCCACGAATTTTGGTTAAATTCCGATGAGTTTTGGATAAGTTTGGGTTGTATGGTGATTTTTTTCGGTTTCGACGTTGATTTGAGTATAAAGGTTACCATATTAGGCAAACGGCCTTTTGATTCGTGTTTCGACTAAAACATTATATCCGTATCTTAATTTTGGAACAATAGCAACTAAAATCATCAAGTTTCGACATCGAATGAGGAATTTGTGGTCATTTTACTAAGAATTGGGTTGCTAGATTTTTCAAATTTACTACGAATTGCCAATGAATTCGTATTTAAAAATTTGCACTATTTTTAAATATTGAAACCAACATATCTCTTTCATTATATGGTCAAATGGAATGATTCAAAAGCCCAACTTGACTTGAAGTTCATGAGGAATCCATTAGAGGCATCAAAAGTGAGTTTTAGGATCGTTTGGCACAAGAAACGAAGCAGAACAGCTGGGCATTTTTGGCTATTAATGTTGTTGGGGTAAATGTTTTACTCGATTTTCATTATATTTCGTGGCTCCAACTTTATTTTTAGCATTTGATTGATGATTTCAAAAGAAAAATTGGGGAGTTTTTGTCTAAACTTTCCTAAAGTGAATTTTTGAGTTTTGAACACCGATTCGGAGTCGGAATTGAGTGAAATAGTATGGTTAGGCTCGTAATTGAATGGGTCTTCGGATTTTTTATTTTTTTGGATTCCGAGGTGCGTGCCCGGGTTTGACTTTTTGGTTGACTTTGGGTATATATGTAAAGATTCGACCTTTATCGATTGGGTGTGCTTCCTATGGCATTATTTTATGATTTTGAGTTGCTTTTGGCTAGTTTCGAGCCGTTCGGAGGATGATTTGAGCGGGATGGCACTTCTAGTGTATTGATTGGGCTTGTTTGAGGTAAGTATCTTGCCTAACTTATTGTGGGGGAAACTACCCCTTAGAATTTGGGTTCATTGTGCTATTTGTGTTATGTAAAAAGCCGTGAACGCAAGGTGACGAGTGGGTACACGGACTATATGTGGCATTTGACCGGTTTAGATTATTTAGACTCCTTCCATGCCTTTAATTGAATTATCATAACTTGTTATATCTCTCATTGTTAATCTACTCTTACATGCTCTATTTGACGTTGTTAGCACTTGTTCTACCTCTTACTTGTTATTTGATCTTATATGTTTTAGTTGAAGTTATTGGCTTACTTATTGTCTTGTTACCTCTTAATTGTTGAATCACTTTTAATTGAAAATGTTAATTCGTGGAATATCATCTTGTTGAGTTATTGGTGTTGAAGTTGTAATAGCCGTTATCACATTGAGGCGAAGTTGTTAATTGTTGAGATACCTTTCCTTATTGAGCATTCTCATTCGTTTTGTTATTGTTGAAATTCTTGAACACATTGTGCTTGAACCATATACTATTTATTGTGGAAATATTGGTAATGTTGATCTTGTGGCAAGTTTTGGCATATGAGCACTTGTGGTGCAAGTTGTGATTGTGTTATGGTATTAATACGCCTGCGGGGATATAATGCTAGGGGTTGATACACATTCGGTGAGATAAGGTGGGCTTGATACGCTTTTGGCTAGTAGGGAAACTACTTGAAGCCACATGGTGAGATAAGGTGGGCTTAAACGCGTGTAGCTATTACAGGAAAAATAATTTTTAAAACTAAATGTAAGGCTCATGTGGTGATATAAGGAAAGATTGTGATTGAAATTGTGAAATGTGAATATGAGGCGGTACCTCGGTTGTGACGCCGATAAAAATTTGAAAGGTAATGAATTGAAATGACGAAATAAGGACGGATTATGATATTGACAGATGATGATAAGGTTGATCGGGTTGCGCACCTGATAAGTGGGGATTTTGACTACTTATTAGTGCCTTTTAGCTTTTGGTTTAGTCTAAAAAGCGTTCAATTGTGTTCTCGAAAACTGATGAAATGTGCTTAACTGCAAGAATATTGGAAAGTGAACTCCTAAGATGAAATCCAACTCAAGAAGGAGTTATCTGAACTCAAAGACACAAAAGGCACAGAAGCTCAAAAGTGCGGATCGCAGAGTATCATATGCGGCCGCAAAGTATGAAGGAAAGTCCAGTAGAAAAAGTTTGCAAAGTGCGGTCCGCACATGAATTGTGCAGCCGCAGAAGCTGGGTCAGGAGCAAAGTTCTGAAAGTTTGCATTTCAAGACCATCAAAAGTGCGGACCGCACAATTATTGTGCGGACGCAGAAGAAGCACTATATGGCTGCAGTTAAAATTGTGCGGATCGCAAAAGAGCAAGGTGCGGTCATAGTTACAAATCTAGGGCCAGAAAGAGTGCAGTGCGGCCGCAGTCCAGAATTATGTGGCCGCAGATTTCCAATCCTGTCCAGATGAAGAAAAGTGCGGACCACACATAGAATTGTGCAGCCACAGAACCTCCGAAAGGGCATTTTTGTCCGAAATTTCTAGCCCTGTATAAATAGACAAGTTTCACATTTTTAGGTTAACTTTTGACATCAGCAGCTACAGTAGCCGTTTCTCCTTACGTCTTTTAGTGGTTTTTCATCTTTTGAGTTATTTTAAGATAGATCTTGTCATTTTGAATTTGCAATATGATTTTAATTAGCATCTCTTCTTCTATTTCTTCAATTTCAAGCATGAGTATCTAGACTTTTACTAGGGTTGTGACCCAACTCTAGTCTATAAAACTTATGGGTGTTTGATTTAGTGCTTGTTTATGGTTGGGTATTTATTATTTAGCCTTGTTCATGCTTTAAGTTGTGGAATTAATGGTTGCAAATATTAGTTCATGCCTATTTGACTTAGTCTCTACTTGAGAAAGAGAGACTTAGTCTAGGAAAACTTGGCTAATAAGAAATTGGGTCAATTGAGGAATTGTATATCCCAATTAAATGGTTCAACCTAGAGATAGTATTAACCCGACTTGAGCTTTTATCAACCGTTTTGTGCAATACCCATTTGGACTTGAGAAAGCCAAATTGGACAAAATCACTCTCTGACCGAGATGTATTGAGTCGGTAATTGAGTGTTGATAGCTATAATACACCCCGACCAACAAAACAAGCATTAAGGTTTGTATCCCATTAGGCAAACACCTAGGTGATGGTCATAGCCCTAGGCTTTTACAAACCTTGAAAAACTACAAATATAATTTCTTAGTTTCAGTTTTTAACCTTGCAAACTTGGTTTAAAATAGACCTAGAAATAACCCAACTTTGTGGAAGTGTAAATTGAGATAGTTCAAGCTCATACACTACAATATATACTCCTAACTCCCATTCATAGCTCCCTTTTGGAAAATCGACCCCGACTTCTTATTGGTTCTTACTATTGCAATCGACCGTTTCATAACATTGAATTGAGGTGTGACTTGGATGAGATCAATTTTTCGCGCCATTGCTAGGAAGCTAAAAGTAGATTTAGCTATATATTTCATTTTGTGTGTGAATTGTCTTCTTTTCCTTTTGTGTTACTGATTTTTGTGAATCAATTGTAGGTGAAACAATGGCTCTCAAGTCTCAACAAAGATCAAATTGGAAACATGGCTTTGGGGGATGTGGACGTTGATGATGACCAAGTCGATGAGGCTCCTCTTGAAGCTCAAGCAAATAGACGAGGCCGGGCGCCTCAAGACAACGTCCTAGCTCTACCCTCAGCTCCACCAAGAGCGGCTCCACACCAGGTGTTTCCGAATAAAGGGTATGGAAGTGCCTTAGTCCCGCCTTGCATTAGGGTAGGCAACTTTCAAATCACAAACGTAATGCTCACATTGCTAGAGCAACGGGGATTCTTCACCGGTGCTCCGAGTCAAAATGCATACAAACACTTGAAGGGGTTTGTGCACAATTGTTGGGTGAGTAAATAGAAAAATATATCTGAGGATGATTTAAGGTTAAGGCTATTTCCCTTCTCTCTACGGGGGAAAGCCTTGGATTGGTTGGAAAGATTGCCAAATAATTCATCCATACGTGAGATGAGTTGGCAGAGAAATTTATTTCCAAGTTATTTTCTCCCGGGCATATGGCTACTCTTAGAGATGAGATTCTGGCATTCAAACAAGAGCCCAACGAGTCTTTATATGAGATATGGGAGTGGTATAGGACAATGGTCAAAGAGTGCCCTAACTATGACGTGACTCTCATGACCCAATTTCCAACCCGGTCGTGATGGCGCCTCTCGTGAAGACAAGGCCAGCCAACTAACGCAAATCGTCTCTTTAACAATTATTAAACATAAATGAATAGATAAATACAGCTTAACGACAATACTAACCAGTACTTACAACCCAACACAACCCGACCGGGGTGTCACAAGTCACGAGCATCTAGAGGAGTCTAAATACCACTACAGGGCCAACAATATACAGAATGAAGTTTAGAACCAAAGGAAGTAACCCGCTGCCGCGAACGCTGGCGGTCACTCTGCTCAGCTACAATAACAATACCTTCAACCCGCTACCAAAACCCGCTACCGGGTGAATAATACCTGCATCTGCACGCGAGGTGCAGGGAGTAAAGTGAGTACTCCAACTCAGTGAGTAATAAAAGTAAATAATAACTGAGTAGCAAGAAATCACGTAAAACAACCAACATGCTGTATAGAAGCCGAGTATAATTTTCTGAGAAAACAGTGAAACCTGTGAGATCTTTAGAAATATCTTGGCTCAGTTCAAATCTCCTTTGAAAATGATCTTTTCCATAATTACGGAAATGATTTCAAAACAGTTAGTGCTGATAAGCACAGAAAAATCCGCCCTCGGGCACAAGTACCACAGTATAGCAGGTAAAAATGCAATTAAGTATGTAAGATGAGCACGTAAAAGTTCGCCTCTCGGGCACAGCTCAAAACTGTACCAGCCCCTCGCGCTCAATATCAACCGCTTAGAACAGTATCAGTAAAATCAAGTAAACAGTAGGAACCATTGAAACATAGCAAGAAATTCTCTTTGAAAACAATTAATAAAACAAGTATGCTCAAGTATGGTCAGTCATTGTTACCTGACCGGTCAGCCATCGTTACCTGACGCAACGCGTGTTTCAGTGCCATTGTTACCACTGGTCAGCCATTGTTACCTAACTGGTCAGTCATTGTTACCTGAACAAAACACGTATGACAGTGTCATTGTTACCACTGTCCAATTCTAAATGGGTACCCGCGCTCACTGTGGGTGTGCAGACTCCGGAGGGGCTCCTACAGCCCAAGCGCTATATCATCATAAGGCCTGAAAGCCTGTACATATCAACATGAGGCCTGAAAGCCTTCTCACAGTACACTCGAGGCCTGAAAGCCTCATCACATATCGCTCGAGGCCTAAAAGCCTCCTCACATATCACTCGAGGCCTGAAAGCCTCTTCACAATACACTCGAGGCCTGGAAGCCTCCTCACATCACCCAGCATATCCTCACATGTGGCCCTCGGCCTCAATCAGTCCAAAAATAATCATAAGCCCTTCGGGCATCAGTAAAAACAATAATGCCCAGCTCAAACAGTAGTTCAAATATCAGTTAAAACTCAAGGTCGAGTATAAATATAGCTGAGTTCATGAAACAGTGTAATTCAAATGGGCTGAGTTCAAATAATATTTCAAATAGTGAGGAAACAGGTGATGATAGCTCACAAGGAGTTCAAAAGTTGGCAATAAGCCCCAAATACGGCAATAAGCCCAATTCAGAATGTAAAACAACAAGTCATAGTGAAATACGCGGTAAAATCAACAACCGGGACGGACCAGGTCACAATCCCCAACGGTGCTCTACCCCACGCTCTCTATCGGGTGTGCAAGTCACCTCAATATAGCACGATGGGTGCAAATTCGAGGTTTCAAACCCTCAGGATATCATTTACAATCATTACTCACCTCGAACCGGTGAAATCTCTAGCTCGCGACGCCTTTGCCCCTCAACATCGGCCTCCACGGGCGTCGAATCTAACCAAAATCAGAGCGAATACATTACAATATGCCAAGGGAACAATACCCAATCGAAAACAATCAAAATATAGCAAAATCTCGAAACTAGCAAAACCCGAGCCCCGGGCCCGCTTCTCAAAAAATTACAAAACGGATTCCTTGTCTCGCCCCGAGTCCATACATACCAAGAACTCCCAAATCCGAGCTCAAATGACCTATCAAATCCAATTTGAAATATCAAAAACTCAAGCCCTAGCTTTACCCCCTTTTTAATGATTTTCAACCAATTTCCATGTTAAATCTAACATAATCTCGTGTATTTAGGCCAAGGAACTTACTTCTAATCCTTCCTCCTTGAATCCCTCTTCAAAATTGCCTCAACGCTCTCAAAGTTCGCTCAAAAATGGTGGAAAGTACATAACCCTCGAGAATGAATGTTTCAATAATACCCTTTATGACCAGCCCAGATTTCGCTTCTACGGAGAAAATGTCGCTTCTGCGACCTCCGCATCTGCGGTCCACGTCCGCTTCTGCGGACCTTCACTTAAGGGACCCTACCGCTTCTGCGTTCCTCATTTTGCATCAGCGGGACCGCCTATGCGGCCCGCCTTCCGCTTCCGCGGAATATCAAGAGAATACCAAACCGCTCCTGTGGTATAACTTCCGCTTACGCGGACCCGCTTATGCGGATAACTTTCCGCTTCTGCGGAAATTTCTCAACCTCAACCTTTTCGCACTGCGATACCTAGCTCCGCTTCCGCGCAACCGCATCTGCGGTTTCTTTTCCGCAGATGCGGAAACACCCGCTGCAACCAAAAACCTGCAATTCTAACTTCAAATTTCCTTTCGATAGCCACCTGAAATCACCCCGAGGCCCCGGGACCTCAACCACAGGTACCAACATATCTTAAAACATTATTCAAACTTGTTCCAATCTTCAAAACACATCAAACCACGCTAAAACCATTAAATCACATCGGGTTCAAGCCTAAGTTTCTTAAAAACTTCCGAAATACGCACTTGATCAAAAAACCCGACCACAACACCTCCGAATGACCTGAAATTTTGCACACACATCCGAAATCACCTAACGGAACTACTACAACTCTCGGAATTCCATTCCGACCCTCGGGTCAAAATCTCACCCATCAATCGGAATTCGCCAAAATACTAATTTCGCCAATTCAAGCCTAATTCTACACCGGACCTCCAAAATCAATTCCGATCGCACTCCAAAGTCACAAATCATCTCCCGAAGCTAACCGAATCACCGGAATCACATCCGAGTCCTATAACTCATAAGTCAACGTCCGGTTGACTTTTCCAACTTAAGCCTTACTTAAAGAGACTAAGTGTCTCATTTCTTATCAAAACCAATCCAAATAACCTCTAACACACCACATACTGATAACGAAACATGAAGAAGCACAAAATGGGAGAAACGAAGTAGTAACACATGAGATGACGGGTCGGGTCGTCACAGTGACGGAGGCTGTGATTCAACAACTTTCTATTTGGGGACCAATGCGACTAATCAATGCGTGGTAAATAAACTTGCCAGTGGAAATTTCATGACAACGCCATATGCGGAAGCTTGTGAGATTTTAGATGAAATGGCAGACACATCATCAGCATAGCAAAGTAAGGCAAATGTTCCTTAAGGTGATCCGAACGTGATTAACCTCCATAAAAAGTTGCACGATCACGCGCAAGCCATTGCCAAATTGACCACCACAATGAATCAATTAGCCAAGGCCCAACTTCAACAAGTACAAAGTCCTAAGCAAGTCAATGCCGCGGCGGGAGTAAGAATGATGGTGAACAAAAGAAGGACCAAGGGACCACAAGTGCAAAATCGAGTGGAAAATTATGTGCAAGAAGATAGTGGGTTTGACCAAGATGATTTGTACAATGACCAATAGGAGCAATTACAATATGTGAACAACTTTCAAGGGCAACGAAACAACTCTCAAGGCGCGAATAAACAACAATGGAAACCTTAAGGTAATCAAGGTAATTGGAATTCTAACAATCAAGGTAGTTGGAGTGGTGGCAACAATCAAGAGAATAGGAATAATAACAACAATCAAGGAAATTGGAGTGCTGGAAATAACCAAGGTAATTGAAATGGAAACAACCAAGAATATTGGGCAGGTAACAATCAAGGGGGATAGAACAATAACCAAGGCAATCGAGGGTCGGGTTTTCAAAGTCCCTCGATGTATCAACAACCGAGCAACCCGCCTCCTTATCCTTCCCATGATCCAAGTTCTTCCAACAATGAAATGGGGCGTATTGAGAACATGTTCAAGCAAATGATAGAGAAGAATGATGATTCCGATACCCAACTTGCCTCTCACAATACATAAATATGTAACTTGGAATTTCAAATGGGGCAAATCTCTCAAGCTCTAAATACTCGTCCTAAGGGGGCACTACCAAGTGACACGGTGGTGAACCCAAAGGGTGGGAACAACACGGGACATTCCATGGCCATTATTACAAGGCGTGGAAAAGCTGGGAATGCACCCACCTCAAGTGAAAGGAAACTTGTGGATGATGAGCAAGTGGTACAAGAAGATGAGACCCTAAACAATGTTGTGCCAGCAAATGATGAAGTGCGGATTGATATTGATGACAATGTGGAAGAGACTCAAGAGGAAGTGAACCCGTCTAAGGATCACGTTGTTGACATACCGGAACCGGTAGTGCAAAAGGCTAAGACACCATTTCCTAAGCCTCCTCCTCCATATCCTCATAGGCTTGCCAAGAAAATGACAAGAATCAATTCAAAAGGTTCATTGACATGATGAAGAGTCTATCGATCAATGTACCATTTGTTGAAGCTTTGGAGCAAATTCCCGATTATGCAAAGTTTATGAAGGATTTGGTGACAAAGAAGAGGTCGATGAATTTTGAAACTGTCAAAGTCACTAATAATGTGAGTGCAATTGTGCATTCAATGGTTCCTAAATTTGAATATCCCGGTGCTTTCATGATTCCTTGTAAAATTGGAAGCGCTGAGTTTGCAAAAGCTCTTTGTGATCTTGGGACAAGTATAAATTTGATGCCCTATTCGATTTTCAAGACATTGGGAATTGGGCAACAAAGTCCCACCTCTATGAGATTGCAAATGGCCGATTGTACCATGAAGAGACCATTGGGAATAATTGAAGATGTATTGGTTCATGTTGATAAATTCATTCTTTCTGCAGATTTCGTTATTCTTGATTGTGAAGTTGACCATGAGGTGCCGATTATTCACGGTAGACCTTTCCTTGCTACGGGGAAGGCTCTTGTTGATGTGGAAGCCGGAGAACCTACCTTCCGGGTTGGTGATGAAAAAGTTGTTTTCCATATGGAGGTCATCTTGCTCAACTTTGATGATGAAGAGATGAAGGGCTTCGTGGAATGTGTGAACTCTTTTCAAGGAATGAGGATGTACACTTAAGAACCCCCCCCCCCCCCCAAATTGTCCTGGGATCTTGAAAATAGGACAACTCCTCCTACAAAGCCTTCAATTGAAGAGCCTCCTATCTTATAGTTGAATCCATTGTCTCTATATCTTCAGTATGAATTTCTTGGCTCTTCTTCTACTTTACCGGTTATTCTTTCCTCTTGTTTGACTAACATGCAGATAGGCTCTACATTGGCGGTGCTACAAAAGAGGAATAAAGCTATTGGATGGACATTGGCGGATATTCGGGGGATAAGCCCCGCATTTTTCATGCAAAAGATTATCTTGGAGGAAGGTGCCAAACCATCTATTGAAAATAAAAGGAGACTCAATGAAGTCATGCAAGAGGTTGTCAAAAAGGAGATCATCAAGTGGTTGGATGTTGGGGTTGTCTACCCCATTTCCGATAGTTCGTGGACTTCTCCGGTTCAATGTGTCCTAAAGAAAGGAGGTGTGACAGTGGTCACCAATGATAAGAATGAGTTGATTCCTACAAGAATGGTGACCAGGTGGAGAGTGTGTATGGACTATTGTATGCTCAACAAAGTCACAATAAAGGACCATTTTTCACTTCCCTTCCGAGATCAAATGCTTGATAGATTGGCTAATCGTGCTTTTTATTGTTTCCTTGATGGGTATTCCGACTACAACCAAATTCTTATTGGAGGATCAAGAGAAAACTACCTTTACATGTCCTTATGGTACTCTAGCCTTCAAGCAGATGCCATTTGGGTTGTGCAATTGTAACTACCCGGCAGGTTGTTTTAAGAATCTATGCCCCGATCCCCTATTAACTGCTTTTCCCGTGTTTATTTCTGCTATTCTGAGTTGCCGGGAGGTTTCGTTTTAAGTTTCGGAGTGTTTTGGGACACTTAGTCCCTAAATGAGAGATTAAGCTTTAGAATTTGGACCGTAGTCAGAGCAGTGTGAAGACAGCCTCGAAATGGAATTTCGTCGGTTCCGTTAGCTCTATTGGGTAATTGTGGGCTTAGGGGCGTGTTCAGATTGTGTTTTAGGGGTCCGTAGCTTAATTAGACTTAAAATGCCGAAAGTTGAATTTTTGAAGTTTCCGGTTCGGCAGTGAGATTTTGATATCGGGTCGGAATGGAGTTCCGAAAGTCGTAGTAGGTCCGTTGTCTCATTTGGGATGTGTGTGCAAAGTGTTAGGCCATTCGGATGAGGTTTTATAGACTTTCTGATCAAAAGCGGAATTCAGAAGTCTTTAGAGTTTTTAGGCTTGAATCCTTGACTAATTTGATGTTTCGACATTTTTTTAGGTAATTTTATGATTGGTACAAGTTTGGAAGGTGTTTATGACTTGCTCGTGCTTTTGGTTGAGGTCCGAGGGGGCTCAGAGTGATTTCAGATGGTTAACGGAAGTTTTTGAGTTGAAATTGGCAGCTGAAGTTTTATTGTTGCTGTCATAACCGCACCTGCGGCTTGGGGACCGCAGGTGTGGGCCCGTAGAAGTGGAAGCAAGCCGCAGATGCAACTGAGATGGAGGTCAGACAGGAGCCACAAATGCGCGTTTTTGGGCGCACCTGCGATGGCGCATGTGCGACTATTTGACCGCATGTGCGGTTTTTGATGTTTTATACTTCAATACCACACAAGAGGGAGGGTGATTTGTGTGGTACCCAATTTTTGCTTAACTTGATTATAGAAGGAAATGGTTCTTCTATGTGTTCCAACTACTGCTGTTGCAGAATAATAAATACGAAAAGTAAAGAACACATAGATTTTCCGTGGAATACACCGGCTCAAAAGGTGAAAAAACCACGACCTATCTTCCAGTAGGATTTTTCCAAACTCTCCACTAAAATCATTGAGCCAAAAACTGCATTTACATAATCTCTTTTGTAAACCTAGGATTAACTCTAATCCCGTTGTGGCACACAGCCTCAACTGTTGCAACAACTTCAAGTTAACTCTAACTTGAAAACTCTAAGTACCTAATACAATTGCTTCAATAAAAGATGAAAGGTACAATGTAATATCACCTACTACAATTGAACTAGAATAAAAGATAGACACTTGGAACCGGTTCTTCTATCTGGTTCAAGTAGCTTCAGGATTACACGCTTGAATCACACATAAATTGCTTGCAAAATTGCCTTGCTATTTTGTTCTCAGTTCACGTTTAACTTCTGCTTATGTGCATTACATGTAAAAGAGAACAACACTGATATTTAAGGAGTTCGTAATTTGAGATTTACTAGGATACAGATGCTACTCTTCCATGGTGGAAGAGTTCTAGTTTATCTCATACTCTAACTCTATCCTTTCCTAAACCGTGTTCTCTTTGTGTAAGGAGTCCTTCTCCTTATCCAATATGCAACCTTTTCGATCATGATCAGGAGAGATTACTTCTGATAAGTAAGGTTTATCTCCTTCACGTGCATCTCACATGTTTGGGTTGATCACAATTGTGCTTCACAAGATGGACCTGGTCCATGTCTGAGTTCCTTTGTCTGTCTTCAAAACTTCACCTTTACTTGGGCCAACAAATTCCCCCTTTTTGATGATGACAAACTCTGTGCTTTTCACTCACTTAGGCCCTGTTAGAACTCAGCTTATTCATCAATACAAAGTTCAGAAAAATTCACTTATCATCAAGGACCAGGTTAATTAGGTTATAAACATCACTTATTAAGAATATGTAAAGCACAATATCTCTTCCCCCTTTTGGCATCATCAAAAAGTTGCATAAACAATGTGTGTGTCCCAGAATTTAATAAGTACTCATGGCCACTGGGGCAACTGCGAGTGCAATCATGGATCAATTATCAGTAATCAGGCAAACATATCTAAAATATCAAGGAAATATTAACAGTCAACAAGAGCAAAAACAGTAGATATCATTGATAGAAGATATGTTGCTACCACAATCCATAAACAGAAAGCAAAAATATTCAAAACGCGAGCAAAAAGAAAGAGAAATCCCTAATCTGGGTCACTGGTGGTACTAGACAAGTTCAGGAGATAAAGGTTAGAATTCCTAAGGCTTGGGGGAGCTAGAGGATTGGTTTTGGGCTTGGAGAAGATTCAGCATATTGTGAAGAGTCCCATCATTCTTCTCTTTTTCCTTGGTAAGCTCAGTTCTGAGAGCATCCCTCTCAGATTCAACCTCTGCCAAGCGAGCCTTCACTCTAGCTATCTCAGCATCCTTGGCCTCACTTTCCTGAACTAGAGCCCTAACTTTACTGTTGATAGGTGTCTTCTTGGATGAACCAGGTTCATTTGGAATGGCATTGACTAGATAGTCGCAAGCAATCAGAGTATTAATGCCAAAATAGTCCTTGCTTTTGGCCATTTCCCACTTCTTCAGAGGCACCTTGCACCGATCCAGAATAGTAGTCGGAATAAATCCACAGGGGGTGGCATGGGCCTTGGAGCCATTGATAACCCTATCCAGTAGCTTGATGATGAATGCAGTCCAGTTGATTTGCCTTCCACTTTGAAGGCACTCCATTAGAACTAATCCATATAGTTAGCAATGTGCCTTCTTTCCTGCCTGGGCAGTAGGCACTTGTAGACAAACTCAAAGAGGACTTTGTGCTATGGCTTCATTTCACTCTTGTGCACAAACTTGGCCTCATTCACTTCTTCAACATCACAGAATCTCCTAGTGATTTCAAGGACAAGAGGAAGTGAATCCAGACTTGGCCATCTTTGCCTAGTGTAGTCATCATATCCCTCAGCAGGGATGTCAAGAATCTCTCCCAGCTTCTCTGCATCAAAGGTTACTTGAACTCCTTTTACTTGGCTGGTGACTCTCCCATCTTTGACCTCTGCATTGGCCATGAATTCAATGATTTCATTCCTAGCTAGCCTTCCATCCATCTGAAGGACCATGTCCTTCCAGCCCTAAACAGCTAGGGTATCAACCAAACGAACCATTCCTGGTTCCACCAAGTCTTTCAGCAATCTTCCCTTCAAAATTTTTCTTTCGCCAAACTTGGCCAGCTTGTCCTGTTCACCATCAAACTCACTCTCTTCTTCACCGCTTCATTCCTCATCTTTAGAAATTCTAACTTGTTTATTTTTCACTACAGACCTTGTCCTCTTGGCCAATAAAGGTTCAACAGCCTTAGACACAAATGAAGACTTCTTGGAAGAAGTCTTGGTCTTCTTAGGTTTGGGGGTCTAAACCTAAATTGTTGCATGTTCCTCCTGATGGACCTGTTCCATCTCCTCAATATCAACAGCTTCAGAGGACCCTGCAACCTTATCTTTTCCTTTATCCATCCTGTTCTTGTTGCTTTCAGCCAAAGCCTTTTGTAATTCACTCTCACTCTATTTCACTCTACTTCTTGTGGCTCTTCCCTTTGGCAAGGGAATTTCAGTAGTTGTTGTGGAGGAAGCCTTTCTTTTCTTCGAAGGTTTTGCAGTGCTGGGGGCTTTTGGTGTTGGAGTTCTCTTTTTCTTTGGATCATAACTGGCACCTACTTTCTTCAGAAAGTCTGCTAGGGTCTCCTCAATAGATGACCATGTTCATCTGCCTGTGAACTTAGATTAACCAACCCTTTAGCAGCCTCCCCTCAACCACTTCCCCAGACTTCTTGCCACTTTCTTCCACAGTTGCATGTCCAACCCCACAGATAGCTGGTACCATCAATTCAGAAGTGGGTGAAGAACCAGCCACACATTTCCCTTTTTCCCTCACATCACCACATACACCCTCTCTCTCTTTTTCTTTTTCATTTCTCTTTTTACCTCATCTCCTTCCCAATTCAGGCAATTCCACATTCCAGACACACCCAACCATAACAAACCTATTTTCTAAATTTTCAGCCAAAGCAGAACGTACCTCAGAAGGGGAGTTTTGATCCTTCCCAGAGTCAGAAGACCAAGTTCCTTCCCCCTCACTCGTAGGTTTGAACGAATCGTCTGAGTTCTCAGAATCTTGGGTTTGGCTTGACTTCAATTTTTCGTTATTTCTTTAAAAGAGCACCAGTTGCCACTGTCTTCCGGGCAAGTATTTTTACTTGCCTTCTCCTAGGTTGAGAGGTTGTGCTGGGTGGAGGAGGTGTGGAGGAACTAGAAGAGGTGGAGGAGTGCCTGGATTATCTTGAGGGTTCGACATTGTAACCAATTTCTTGAGAGAGTTTGTGAGTTAGGCTTCTGGATGAAAAAACAATTGAGAGTGAAATGGATTTTTGACGGTTTGAGTAGTGAGGATGGCAGAGGGTAATGATGAATATTTAAAGAATGATACCTATTTAATGACTAACGGTAGCTTTTTGCAGTCAATTAGAGATCTAATCAACCTGAAATTTTCGGTGGAATGAACGGTTAAGCTTCCCTAGATTTTAGGTATTTTATGTGGTGAGAACTCTAGTAGAGACAGAACTGGTTTAAAAAATAAAAGGATAGGATTTTTTGATGTTTTTGAACATAGGTAGGACTCTGCTCATGATTAAAATATTTGTAGTCTAATTGTGCAGAGTATAGAAAACATACCTCGTTTTTCAGATGACCAATACTGATGAACCAGGTTCTTCATTTAGAATTCTCTTGATCATGACTCAAGTTACCATAATAGAGAAAATTTTGTTAGAGATCAGTGAGTCATATCAACACATGTCACAAGAGTATACTATTTACAGTATGAAACTGAGTAAAAATTAATCTAGATATTTACACAAGTTCCAGATTTCCTAGCAAAAATTTTATTTTCAATTTTTTTCATTGTGCATTCTAAGCTGGTCCTATTAGGTGATCTTAATCATCCCTAATTCTAACCTGTTCCTTTCAAAGATTTCTCTACTCAATGCTTTAGTAAAGATGTCAGCAACTTGTTTATCAGTAGCACAAAATTCTGTAGTAATAAATCCTTTCTCATAGTTGTCCCTTAGGAAGTGATGCCTAATATCTATGTGCTTAGTCCTCTCATGATGAACTGGGTTCTTGGTCATACTAATAGCACTAGTGTTATCACAAAAGATAGGGATGCAACCAATTTCAATGCCAAAATCCATCAGCTGCTGTTTGATCTACGACAATTGAGCACAACAAGAGGCAGCAGCAACATACTCAGCCTCAGCAGTGGATAAGGCCACTGAATTCTGCTTTTTAGTGGCCCATGATACCACACTTGAACCAAGAAAATGAGCCATACCTGAGGAGCTTTTCCTATCCACAAGGAAACCTGCATAGTCAGCATCAGCATATCCTACTAGATTAAAGTTAATACCTTTAGGATACCAAAGACAAAGATTAGTAGTGCCTTTCGAATATCTCAGTATCCTCTTGACAGCAGTCAAGTGGGATTCCTCGGGATTTGCCTGAAAACGAGCACAAAGCTGTACACTGAAAACTATGTCAGGTCTGCTAGCAGTAAGATACAGAAGTGAGCCAATCATACCCCTATACAACTTCTGATAAACAGATGAAACAGGTTCATCTATGTCTGATTTAGTAGCTGTCGCAATGGGTGTGTCTGTTTCTTTTGATTCATCCATTTTAAACTTCTTAATCAACTCTTTTGCATATTTCTGCCGATGGATCATGGTTCCATTTGGGTTTTGTTTGATCTGTAAGCCTAAGAAAAAGTTAAGCTCACCCAGCATACTCATTTTAAATTTACTTCCCATTAATTTTGCAAATTCGTTACTTAGTCTTTTAGTGGTTGCCCCAAAAATTTTGTCATCAACATATATTTGTACTACTAGAAGATCCTTACCTTTTTCTCTCAAGAATAAAGTGTTGTCAATCTTACCTCTTTTGTATCCATGTTCAAGCAAGAATTTGGATAGACGTTCATATCATGCTCTAGGAGCCTGCTTGAGTCCATATAGGGCCTTGTCCAATTTGTATACATGATCTGCACACTCCTTACTTTCAAACCCTGGAGGTTGTTTGACAAAGACTTCTTCCTTTAAGTAGCCATTTAGGAAGGCACTCTTCACATCCATTTGTTGAAGGGTAAATTCTATATGTGCTGCAAAGGCTATGAGGATTCTGATTGCCTCCAGACTTGCAACTGGAGCAAAGGTCTCATTATAATCTATGCCCTCCTCTTGGCTATAACCTTGGACCACCAGCCTTGCCTTGTTCCTTGTAACTGTTCCATCTTCATCAAGTTTGTTTATGAAGACCCATTTAGTGCCAATTACTGATCTGTCCTTGGGTCTTCTGACTATATGCCACACTTGGCTTCTTTCAAACTGATTGAGTTCATCTTGCATTGCATTCACCCAATTTGCATCCTGTAAAGCTTTACCAACATTTTCAGGTTCAATAAGAGATAAGAATGCATCGAAGGCACACAAATTCTTTAATTGAGATCTGGTTTTAACTCCAGAAGTTGGATCAGTAAGGATGTTCTCAATGGGATGAGAACTTTGATACTTGTAAGGTTTCATAACGAACTCATTTCTGTTTGGAGTTTCTTCCATGTTTTGTCGTTGAGGAACGGTATCATGGATAGGTTCCATTTGGGAGTTAGATTCATTTCTTCTTTGTTCAGTTCCCCCTGTCAGATTGCCCATAAGAACCCGCTCCATCACATGTTCCTTCTTTTGGTGCATTTTCAGCTTGAGCTGTGACTTCACTCTATTCTTTTACCAGCCCAATAGCTTCATCTTCATGTTCCTGTCTCTCAGAAAGAATGTTAGTTTCATCAAAAACTACATGTACACTTTCTTCTACACACACAGTTCTTTTGTTTTACACTTTATAAGCTTTGCTATGAGAAGAATATCTCAAGAATACTCCCTCATCACTTCTGGGATCAAACTTACCTAGGGATTCCTTTAAATTTTTATGCACAAAGCACTTGCATCCAAATGCCCTTAGATGGTATATAATTGGTTTTCTCCCTTTAAATAACTCATGGGGAGTCTTCTCTACAAGAGGTCTAGTCATGCACGTGCTAATGATGTAACATGCAGTATTTACAGCCTCTGCCCAGAAGCTATGGGGCAGTTTACTAGAAAGACGCATAGTCCTAGCCATATCTTCAAGAGTCCTATTCTTTCTTTCAACTACTCTATTTTTTTGAGGAGTCCTAAGTGCAGAGAAATTATGATCTATACCATGCTCATCACAAAATTCAGCAAACCTAACATTTTCAAATTCAGCTCCATGATCAGACCTAATTAATGCAAGTTAATTACCTAGTTGTTTCTGAGTTTTTCTAACAAAGGCAGAAAAAATGCAAATGTTTCATCCTTAGATGTTAAAAACAATACCTAAGTAAACCTAGAGTAATAATCAACAAGTAACATCACATATTTCTTACCACCTCTGCTCAATGTTCTCATTGGACCACAGAGATCCATATGGACCAGTTCCATCGTCCTGGTCGTGCTTACCATTTTCTTGCTTTTAAAAGAGGATCTTACATGCTTCCCCCCCCCCCCCTGCACAAGCCTCTCAAACTTTGTCTTCCTTGAACTTAATGTTAGGTAACCCAATCATCAGGTCCTTGGAGACTAATTTGTTGAGTTGATTTAGACTTGCATGACCAAGTCATTTGTGCCACAGGAGGGGATCATTGTCCAACACACTCAAGCAAGTGAGTTCATTTCTGAAAGAGTGGACAAATCTACAATGTAAATATTGTTAGCTCTTTTTCCTTGCAAAACAATCTTATCAGTGGTAAGATTAATCACAAAACATTTAGTAGAGGTGAATGCTACCAGGTTACCTCTGTCACACAGTTGTGATACACTGATTAGGCTATATTTCAAGCCATCTATCAAGTAGACATTCTCAATGGAATGTGAGTCTATCTTACCTACCTTTCCAACCCCAATGATCTGACCTTTCTTCCCATTTCCAAAGGAGACATTACCTCCTTTTAGGTCCTCAAGTGAGAGGAACTGGTTCTTACTTCCAGTCATATGCTTTGAGCAGCTACTATCCATGTACCATATTTGGCTACTTCCCTTCACTTGGACCTACAAAGCGAAATCAGGGGTGAGTCTTAGGAACCCAAACTAGTTTGGGTCCTTTCTATAGGCATAGGGATGAATTAAATTCCTTTTGGCCCATCCAGGCAGCCTATTTTTCTCTTGAACAAAGGTTTTGTTCTTTTGACTGGCCTTTTCTTTTGCATTACATTCACTTTGGTAATGACCAGTTATGCCACAGTGTGTGCAGATTTTGTTCTCAGAAAGTGTGATGTACTTGCTTTTGGGATCCCACTTAGGTGCTGGCGTCCCATAGCCAAGTCTTCTCTTATTGCTACTGTGATGCTCTTGTAGCCAGGATAGTGAAACAGAGGACTTATTCCATTTGCAAGTTCTGTCAAGTTCATGCTTCACCTTTCCAAGATCTTCTTTTAGGACTCTTATCTGCTCATCTTTCTTGTACAACTCATCCTTCATTATTCCTAGGTTTTCTTCTAAGGGGAGATGTGTATGATCAGCTTTCTTCTTACCTATTCCTAATTTCAGTTTTATGTTTTCAGACTTAAGTTCTAAGATACTGGTGTCAAGTTCAAGAACCTGGTTATTCAACTCAGTATTTTTACTATCACTTTCACTAGCCCTAAATTCCAGATTTTTGCACTTGGCTTTTAAGATCACACATTCCCTAGACAGCTGTTCTTTCTCATTGTTTATGACCTCAGACTCATCAATGAAGTCTAGCAATAATTCAGATAGCCTTTCTTTAGACAAAAATTTAATCTTGTCTTTGGGATGAATCGCACTTACCTCTTGTTCGCCGTCTGATTCTCCAATGTCCATAGTGCTTGTTCATCTCCAACTTCATCTTCTGAATCCTCATTTGAGGTTTCTCCCCAAGCAGCAACCATAGCCTTTTTCCAAACTCTCCACTAAAATCATTGAGCCAAAAACTGCATTTACAAAATCTCTTTTGTAAACCTAGGATTATCTCTAATCCCGTTGTGGCACACAGCCTCAACTGTTGCGACAACTTCAAGTTAACTCTAACTTGAAAACTCTAAGTACCTAATACAATTGCTTCAATAAAAGATGAAAGGTACAATGTAATATCACCTACTACAATTGAACTAGAATAAAAGATAGACACTTGGAACTGGTTCTTCTATCTGGTTCAAGTAGCTTCAAGATTGCGCGCTTGAATCACACATAAATTGCTTGCGAAATTGCCTTGCTATTTTGCTCTCTATTCACGTTTAACTTCTTCTTATGTGCATTACCTGTAAAAGAGAACAACACTGATATTTAAGGAGTTAGTAATTAAAGATTTACTAGGATAGAGATGATACTCTTCCATGGTGGAAGAGTTCTAGTTGATCTCATACTCTAACTCTATCCTTTTCCTAAACCATGTTATCTTTGTCTAAGGAGTCTTTCTCCTTATCCAACATACAACCTTTTCGATCATGATCACGAGATATTACTTCTGATAAGTTAGGTTTATCTCCTTCACGTGCATCTCACATATTTGGGTTGATCACAACTGTGCTTCACAAGATGGACCTGGTCCATGTATGAGTTCCTTTGTCAGTCTTCAAAACTTCACCTTTACTTGGGCCAACAGTTTTGCTGGGTCAAAACCAATAAATTCCACCCTTCGCGACTTTTAACCATGTTTTAAAATATTTCATACGGGAAGAGGCTTTGGAGAGCAATTTCAAGGGAGATTTTCAGAGGGGTTCTTTGAGGTAAGGTCCTTCGTCCCTAAACTCATTATTGTTGTGATTTTTATCATTGTAAGCATGAAATTTGAAGGAACTTCAGTGGTAAATTGGGGGTTAGAGCTTGGTTAATTGGAGAGCTTTGAGTGGTGATTTGAGGGACCATTTGAGGTCCGATTTTGGTACTTTTGGTATGACTAAACTCGTGAGAGTGTGAGGATTTCCAAATTTATAGATTTTACCCAATTCCGAGACGTGGGCCCGGGGGGCATTTTGGTCATTTTTTCCTAATTTCGCGTATTTGCTTAGAATTAATTAGTTAAATTAGTTACTTGAATTGTTATTTACATTATGCAATTACTTTGAATAGATTTGGGCCATATGGAGTCGGATACTCATGGCAAGACGTGGTATAGATTTGATTGAGCTGGCTCGAGGTAAGTGGCTTGTCTAACCTTGTGTGGGGGAACTGCCCTTAGGATTTGGTACTGTGATTTTTAAAATGCCTTGTACGTGAGGTGACGAGCGCGTACTTGTGATGATTGTTGAAAATCCTGTTTTTCATTTAAGTATCTATAATTTCGTATTTTTCTTCACTATTTACACTACTTGAACTTTGAGCTTACTGTTAGCTTAGGAAACCATGCCTAAATGACTAAATTGCCTACGTGCTCAAACTACCTTATCTGGACTCTGTGCAGCATGCTAGGTTAGAATTACCTGTCTGCTTTGATATTGAATTGAATTGATTTGATTATTCTTGTGTTTTTGATGCGTGTTTACATTGGGACTACGGGTAGTTCTCGGTAGATCCCCCTTGTCTGTTTATTTGGGACTACGGATATGGTATTCAGGTAGATCCCCCTGCACAGTGATATGGACTACGGGACAACACCCGGGAGATCCACTGATTATTTACTTTTGGGGCTACAGGACGGGATCCTGGTAGACCCCGGTTGTTATCTCTAAGTTGAGTTGTATACCTTCTGTGATTATTTGCCTTGGTTGTGGTTGTTGTTTCTTTCATTATCTATATTTCTTTACTACTGCTCGTCTTCCAAATATATTACTGTATATGACCTGTAGGGCCCTGACCTTCCTCGTCACTACTCGACCGAGGTTAGGCTTGGCACTTACTGGGTACCGCTGTGGTGTACTCATGCCCTTTCCTACACATGTTTTTGCATGTGCAGATCCAGGTACTTCCACTCAGTCTTATCACCGTTGAGGCGAGGCGCTTTCTATAGAGACTTCGAGGTATATCTGCCGCGTCCGCAGACCGAGGAGTCCCTTTCCATTCTCTGTCGTAGTATAGCCCTTCTGTATCTCGTTGTTGTTTGAAATTTGTGGAGTTAGATCATTTTATGTACTCTTAGCTTGTGATTCATGGGGTTCTGGATTTTGGGAGTATTAGGTTGAAATTCTTGGATTGTTATATGCCGGGCGGCATCTTAAACACTTTTCATTTTGTTATCTCGGTTTTTAATTGCTTTCTTTTTCGCATTTGTTAGGCTTACCAAGTGGTATGGACTAGGTGCCATCACGACTGTTCACGGATGGCGAACTTGGATCATGACAAGTTGGTATCAGAGCTCCAGGTTCATAGGAGTCATGATTCACAAGCCGGTTTATTAGAGTCTTGTGGATTGGTACAGAGACGTCTGTGCTTATCTACGAGAGGCTATGTAACTGTTAAGAAAATTTCACTTCATTTGAATTCCTTATCGTGCGAGATTTTTGATATCAAAATTCTGAACTTCTGTCTTCTATTCTCTCACAGATGGTGAGGACACGTGCTACTGGAGGTGACCAGACACCTACGCCCCCTGCGAGAGCCGTTAGAGGTCATGGCCGGGGTAGAGGCCAAGGAAGCACAAGCGGTGTAGCCAGAGCACCCACGTGAGTTGCTACCGAGGAGCCACCAGCAATTCCAGTTGGAGCCCAGGTGCCTGATACGCCCACAGCTACTACTACTACTACAGCACTACATGAGACTCTTGCTCAGTTTATGAGTATGTACACCGCTCTTGCTCAGGCATGACTGCTTCCCCGTCCTGCAGCCACGTCCCAGGCCAGGGGAGGAGCATAGACTCCCGCCGCCCGCACTCTAGAGCAGCGGGTGCATAGTGAGCAGATTCCAGAGATTATACTGACACAGCCTCTAGCCCCAGTTCAGCCCGAGGAGAGGGCAGTAGCTTCTGAGGAGGAGCAGAAGAGGCTTGAAAGGTTCAAGAAGTATCAGCCTCCTACATTCAGTGGACTAGAATCAGACGATGCTTTTGGATTTCTATAGTAGTGGTATCGTATCCTCCATACAATAGGTATATCAGGATCGAGTAGGGTTTCCTTCACTACCTTCCAGCTTCGAGGAGACGCCTATCAGTGGTGGCGTGCTTACGAGTTAGACAGTCCGGATGAGGCGGCTTCCCTGACTTGGACTCAGTTTTCTGATATGTTCATGAGAGAGTATGTTCCCCAGAGCCTCAGGGACGCTTGGCACGCGGAGTTTGACCATTTGCGCCAGGGTACTATGACTGTCTCGGAGTATGCTCTCTGTTTCACCGACTTGGCTAGACGTGCACCAGCTTTGGTTTCTACTGTTCGCGAGAAGGTTCGTCGGTTTATTGAGGGGCTTATTCCCAGCATCAAGTCTAGTATAGCTCGGGAGTTGGAGATGGATATTTCTTATCAGCGGGTGGTGTGCATTGCTAGGAGAGTAGAGGGTATGCATGCTAGGGACAGAGAGGAGAGGGAGGCAAAGAGGTCTCGAGAGTCGGGCCACTATTTGGTGCCCGTGCCCCAACTGCAGCTCGTCATGGTAGGGGTTATTTGATTCGCCCCGTTCATTAAACTCTTCCAGCAACCAATGGTATTCCATCTCCTCCTAGACCTCAGGAGCCTTATTATGCACCTCCGGGCTTAGCCCAAGCCAGTCACAGCCGCCACGTCCTCCTAGAGCTTGTTTTGAGTGTGGTGACACACGCAATATGGTGAGGGATTGCCCTAGACTTTGGAAGGGTGCACCTTCACAGACTTCTCAGCCACACCGCACTCTACAGAGTTCTCAAGCTATGATCACAGCACCAGTTGCTACCCCACCTGCTCAGCTAGCTAGAGGTGGAGGTCAGGGAGGTAGAGGTCGCCCGTCGGAGGGGG